>NW_017671041.1:110012-293525 GCF_001879085.1 Nicotiana attenuata
GCAGTGCACCTTGAGCAGGCGTCGCCACTCCAGCGCCCAGTTGACCTTCCCAGGGCCAGGCTCGCCACTCTGGTGCCTGGTCCAATTTTTTTACCTTTTCGCGTATCTTTGACGTCCAGATGTGCAACCTTCATGTATTTTCATCCTTCAACAATCCTACATATAAAAAGACACAATTAAGCTCAAACATCGCACATTTAATCACTAAACCTTAAAATGTGTAAGCAATGCACTAAAAATACACATTTTATAGCAAAACATCACAATTCTGGACTTATACATTGCTCGTCCTCGAGTCAACCAGCATATTATACTATTCTTGAGAACATTACAATTAAGCACTCAAAGCACACTACACCAATTACCACGTTTGATAGCAACAATTAAGATAGAGCATGTTTAATCAAAAACACTTCCCTTTCTTATGTCATTCTTCAAAGGAGTTATTCACAACTGATATAACCTGCTCACAACAATCGCAGCCTCAAAAACTGACTCAATATCACAATGCACTCATGGCTTGAACACTCAATATCTTAGAGAAGTCTAATAATGTTACCTATCCCTCGTGAAACCATGTTCCCTCATAACAAGAACAAGAGAAGAATTTGAATCCACACATTTGAATCTCATGATCAAATATAGTTTGAAAACTCACACATATCAACGAAATTTCTAACTCTCACAGAAGAAGTCACATGCATCCAATTGGTAGCATAGGCTTGCCGATAATGTAAATCTCTACTAAAGTAGGCTTTCTCGATACAAAATCAATTAGAACTTTTTTTATGCTTATAATGTGGCCTAAGGGATGGGTAGGATATATGTAGTATTGGTAGTTCACTCTCTTAAGCACTTTAACACATCACATAATAAACTTTAAGAGCAAATTTTTCAATCCACTTCAATTTCACAAACAAGATCACTCACAATAATGATTCCCTCTTTCTTTAAGCACTACTTTAATTAATAGCCCACCAGCAAGAACAAGACAACAATTTATTCACTTATATTTTTCCTTATTCTTTTTTTAGATTTTTCTTTGATATTTGTTTTCCATTTTTAATTTTTTTTAGTGGTGTATTATTTTACAAAACAAGTGCACTTTTCTTAAACTTCTTTCCAGTTGGTTTTAGGATGATTAATTATGTACTTATGTTGGATTGCCTAGAAAATGGACATTAGGCACCATCACAGTCCCACGGTGGGGATTTCAGTTCGTGATAAGTTGGTATCAGATCACTACGTTGCCTTGGTCTCACGAGTCATGAGCAAGTTTAGTAGAGTCTGGAGGATCTTTACTTATTTTCTCAAGGCTATAGGGTTTTAGCAAAATTTTCACTTCTTGCCTCCCCTGTCGTTCGATTTATTCTATTATTTAGCTTGAATTATTCTATTCTTGTTCTCTCAAAGATGGTGAGGACATGCACAATATCCACAATGGACAAGAAGCCGGAGCCCCAGGTTACTGCCACTACCAGGGGTAGGGGCCGGAACTGAGGCCGAGGCAGAGGCAAAGCTCATCCTAGAACGCGCACAGCAACAGCTATTGCAAAGCCTCATATCGAGCAGAAGGAGGATATCACTGTTCAGACTACACCGGGTTGACCAGCTCATGTCCCGAAGGGGTTCATAGCCACACCCGTACTTCAGGACGCTCTAGTCCGCCTGGTGGGTCTTATGGAGAGTGTGGCCATGCTGGAGTATTTCCTATGGCACAAACTATCTCTCAGGCTGGGAGGAGCCCAAACTCCCACTACTCACACCACGGAGCATATAGCTCCCATATATCAGACTTCGGCTATTCCAGTAGTGACAGATATGCGGTCGCATATTTAACCGAAAAGGGCATTTTTGTCCAAATTTTGTCCCGAGTTGTGATCGACTATAAATAGATTTAATTGGGTTTTGTGGGGGCATCTTGTCTGATTTTAGGGCTACAATAGAAGGCTTTAATATTCCTCTCTTTTGGAAGCTTTTGAAGGAAGAATCTTTCACTTTATAAGCTTTATGGCATTAAATATTCTCATCCTTCTGTATTTTAGTATGTGTAGCTAACTTTAAATAGTAAGGTTGTGGACCCTAAATGGGTGTTATGTTAATGGGTGTTTAACATTGAATATATGTATAATGGTTGGTTGATATTTATTTACTTCTCATTCTTCATCTATTGTTGGTGGTTGCAAACATTAACAAGTTCCATTAAATTCTTATTTTGCTTGGGAAATTGGGTTAGAATTTGGTAGAAGTAAATATCAAAGACTCAAGGCTTTAAACCTTGTTTAATAGAATCGCTTAGGAATAAGTGGGTTTTATTTGGCATATATTGATTGTTCTTATTTGCAACTCTTTTATACTTGGAAAAATCATAAAGAAGAAATACTACCCAACTATTGGAAAATATTGGGTAGTCATTTAGAAATCAATTGCATATCAAAAGAACCTTCCATTAGAAATATATCATATTAACACCGATAGCATTACACTTCATTGAAGGGGACACAACCTTGATTTCTTTAATCAAATTATTTAGATTCTCAATATCACAATTAGTTATTTCTTCAAACCAAACTCAATTCATACTCTTGTTACCATTAACCAGATAGAATTACGACTTTAGTCAAGTAACACACTATTTGAGTAACCTTTTCACACCTATTCCCTGTGGGATTCGACCCCAACCTTGTTGGGTTATTATATTTGACACCGACCGCCTTACACTATTTAATTAAAGTTTACAAGAGCGTATCGCATAACCCATCGCATACTTAGATCATTTAAAGAGCTTGCAAGTTTGCGACAAGTTTGCGGTCCGCATAGTGGTTATGCGACCGCATAACCTATCGCATTCTTATCTTTTTCTTGAGTTTTTCTATTATCTTTTTACTGTTTCCTACCATGTCGATCACATTTCACTTTTGTGGAGATATGGCTCCCAAGAAACATACAGCCTCCTCCTAGAAAAGGGCATCCTCCAGTCGTCAAACTCAACAAGCAAAACGTCCGCGATCGGACCCTACTGCTACACGTCCCTCCCAGTCTAATGAGGAGAAGACCTTTCCTGAAGTTGACCTACAAGCTGAGGCAAGAAGGAAACGAGGAGATGACTTCTAGCTCAGGTTTGGTGTCGAAGGGTCCAGGGAGCTTTATAGAGAAGGGCTAAACAAACGAAAAATCTTGGTCGAAAAACAACTGAGTGTGAATAGGCTACAAGAGTAGTACCCCCACATCTGGGAGAACATCAAGGCAAGAAAATGGGAGCACTTCATGGAGCTGCCTGATGAATACAATGAAACCATTGTCCGTGAGTTTTATGCCTCCTATGGAGCCTCCAAGACTGCTCATCACAAGCACAACAGGGTTTTCTGTGACACTGTGTTAGTTTGGGGAAAGAGTGCGTTCTGCAGCGATGAGAATATAAATGAGTTTTGTGTTCTGCAGCGATGAGACTATAAATGAGATTTACATCCTTGACTAGAGCCCGGGCACAGCTGAATATGCCGCCAAATGGGCAAACCGGGAGAATGAGCGGAGTTGGATAGCATATGTGATAGCAAAGGGGACCCCTGCCTGCATCAACCCTGTGCACAAAATATACAAGGAGTATCTCACACGAGAGGGCCAATTTTTGCTTAGCTTTGTCACCTCTCGACTGATAGCATCAAGAAATGAGACTGATATAGGCATTGAGAAAGCTCTTCTCATTGCATGCATCATGGCGGGAATCAAGATTTACGTAGGTGCTCTTATCTTCTGGGAGTTAGGGATTCGGGCAAAGCAGGTAGCCGCTTCACTTCCCTTCCCCTTTTGATCACAACCCTCTATAAGGCTGTGAAAGTCCCTACCATGCCACACACTGACAAGACAGGGAAGGCGCTGAAGGATATTGATATGACGTGTATTAATGATGTTGTTGCTCCCCCAGAGGTTCAGACTCAGGGTCTAGTTGATGTAGAGCCTTCAAACTCCTGTGGCCCCTCAGGCTCCAGTTGCATCCACTTCTACTTCACAGCCCGCCTCTGAGTCCACCATTGCTCAACCCTCTACTGCACTGCTAGCCATTTCGAGGCTTGGTCTCATAGCTCAGCATGCCAATGCTAAGGTTGACCAGCTTCTGAAGAACTTGCCCACCCTCATCAAACAGGCTTTGACTTCTATTCAGTCCTCAGTGACAGCACTCTAACAACAACAAACATCATACGGGGATCGTCTGCAACAGCTTGAGTTGAGGGTTGAGAAGATAGAGCGAGGTGAGGTTAGTCACTTGCCTAGGCTCCGGGAGGAAGTTGCCACTATGAAGACTGAGCTCCACAAGATGCAGACTTTGGAGTTCGATCTATCATCCTTCCTGCCCAAGGAAGGTGAGCAGGGAGCATACACAGCAGCACCAGGCTTGGATCTTCACTTTTCCACTTTGATGGAAGATATTGCACCTCCGACTGCTGGGGCTTCCCAGCCTGCAGCTCCCCCTGCACTTATTGAGATTCCTTCTGAGGAGGATTTCGGACATTCTACAGAGTCCGAGGGTGAGCAGGAAGACGAGGGACAGGATGAGGAGGATTCTTGGTCCGAGGGGGATGAAGGCCCTCGGGAGAAGGGTAAGCAGATTGCTGCTCCTACAGTTGAGGACGAGGAACAAGCAGCAATTCAGGTAGCAATAGCAGATTCGCTAGCAGACATGGCCGCCCCTGCAGATCCATCGGCCACTCAGCCATCAGCGGGCGAGGCTAGCAGCTCACAGGCCCCAGCTCTAGTATTGGGTCAGCCATAGATCCCTCCTCCATCAGTGGAGGTCACTCCTATGACCGAGATCTCATCGGTCCCAGCTTCAGCATCAGAGGGTGACCCACCATCATTCAGCCAGCTTCCGACTCCCATAGTGCTTAGTGCGCCTCAAGGAGACCCTAAACTCTGTTTTTTTGTTCTTATGCATTGGGGACAATGCATGCTTTTCAGTTGGGGGTGGTAGCCTTGTATAAATTTTTGTGAAATTGGCAATTGTTGTACATGTTTATGTTTTTGTGCTTTATAAGCACACTTCTGTATTTATTTGTGTTTTGTGATTCTGTATATATTGGTGTTTGTGGTTTTAGTACATAAGTTATCCTTTGCATGTCCATCTTTAGTAATTACCAATGAATTCCCCTTGGTTTTTCTTTGCCGGGTTCTTTTCCAAGGGTGTAATATTAGAACCAGGATAGTAGAATGAAACATGCTGACCGGTTTGGTGTAATCATCTAGTCTCAAGCATATGTGTCTGTATATAGCCTATACCCTTCCATTAAAAAAAAGATATCAATTGTGTGAACTTGAGGCTCGCTCTGTGACTCTATGTCTACCTAGAGTTATACCTGTATATATGATGAAAGCTTTGAGATGCCAAGTGTTGATTCGAGGGCTTCAAACTATGTGAGCCAAACAGTTCGTGTGCCATGTGTGTGTGAGTCTTTGTGTAAATAATTCTTGTGTTTACTTCTGCCATCTAGAACTTGCGCGGTTGGTTTTTTCGATGCTTATAATAATTACATTTGGTTGGAGAAATGACCTTAGGCAGTCTTTGTGATTTTTGGAAAACTAGTTAGCCTTTCAAGCCACCCATTGTACAGATAGTATCACTAGTCACCCCATTTGAGCCTTTAACCTTTTCTTTGGCTACCTCATTACAGACCTTTCCCTTTTTTGTAAAATAATTCCCACTTTTGAACCCGTCCCTCCTTGAACATTGAGAATGAGGCTAAAAGCCTAAGTTGGGGGTGTGGTATCAAGCCGGAAATTGGCAGGGTTGTGCAGTGAGTGTAGGAAAGTGTACCTCAAATGTGAAACTACTCAAGCTCCAAAAGCAAAATATAAAAAAAGAAAAAAAAACAAAAAAAATTATTAGGAGTTGTGAGTATATATACATAAGGAGTCTTGAAGAGAATAAAAGAGGTAGTTGAGGTGGCTAAATGGTGGAAAAGTAGAAGCTAATGAGGGCTATGTGGTTTGAAAAGAAGCAAAGAGCAACAAGAAAGAAAAATGTGAGTAGTGTTCAAGGAGGGTGTAGTCACTTGTACCCAAATGCTTATCCGACCTGTCCCTAAACCTACATTACAAGCTTAAAAAGTCCTTATGGGATCTCCATCCGATGTTCTTAGAATAAAGCGATGAATTAAAATAAGGGCAAGCCTATGGTATGGTATGTTGTAACACTTGAAACTCTTTCTAAGAGTGAGTGTATTTGTAAACTCGTCCCTTTTTGTTGTCTTTGTAAATAATTGTGAGTTTGGGATTTTTCTTTCTAGTAAGGGCACATGAATTGTGAGGTTGGACAGAAGTTGAGCTTTTGAGTCAAATGCAAGTGCACTCAACTGTGGGTAACATTTTGTCAAATTGGTCGAGGCTCAAAGTTTCACAAGTTGATTAGTTTCTTTGTAAATATTGATGGTTCAGGAAGGGTAAACAATCGAAAATGCATGCTTGTAGTACTGACAACGAACACTGTCCACGGTCACTATTGTTTCATATCTTTTAGATGGAATCTAGAATAGGATAGTGTTGTCTTAGTTGTTTGAGGACAAGCAAGAGTTTAAGTTGGGGGTATTGATATGTCGGAGAATTTCGGCACATTTGATACAAATTGCTTAGATTTTAGCTTGTTTTAGATGCAATTATCTTGTATACTTATGTAATTTTAGTGTTTTTGCAGTGTATGAGGTTTAAGGACTTAAGAGCACAGAAATGAAATCAAAAAGCCACAAAAAGACAAGAAAAGAGCAAAAAGGCATCGCAAATGTGGATATGCGATCGCAAAGCCAACATGCGAGCCGCAGAATGCTCAAGGGAATCGCAAACCACAACAGATTTCTGGGCAAAGTCCAATGCAAGAAATGCGGTCCTGTCTACGATCGCATAACCTGTTTGCGAGCCGCAACATGAACCGCAAACTCAACATAAAGGTTTCTGAAGGTAGAAAATGCGATGCGAAATGCGATCGCATACCTGCAATGCGGACCGCAAACCAGGAATGCGATGAAGGCCTGGAAACTAGGGTTTAATGATGCGATGACCATGTCAAGAATGCGGACCGCATGTCTGTTATGTGACAGATATGCGGTCGCATATTTAACCGAAAAGGGAATTTTTGTCCAAATTTTGTCCCAAGTTGTGACCCACTATAAATAGATTTATTGGGGTTTATGGGGGCATCTTGTCTGATTTTGGGGCTACAATAGAAGGCTTTAATATTCCTCTCTTTTGGAAGCTTTTGAAGGAAGAATCTTGCACTTTGTAAGCTTTATGGCATTAAATATTCTCATCCTTTTGTATTTTAGTATGTGTAGCTAACTTTAAATACTAAGGTTGTGGACCCTAAATGGGTGTTATGTTAATGGGTGTTTAACATTGAATATATGTATAATGGTTGGTTGATATTTATTTACTTCTCATTCTTAATTTATTGTTGGTGGTTGCAAACATTAACAAGTGCCATTAAATTCTTATTTTGCTTGGGAAAATGGGTTAGAATTTGGTAGAAGTAAATATCAAATACTCAAGGCTTTAAACCTTGTTTAATAGAATCGCTTAGGAATAAGTGGGTTTTATTTGGCATATATTGATTGTTCTTAATTGCAACTCTTTTATATTTGGAAAAATCATAAAGAGGAAATACTACCCAACTATTGGAAAATATTTGGTAGTCATTTAGAAATCATTTGCATATCAAAAGAACCTTCCATTAGAATTATATCATATTAACACCGATATCATTACACTTCATTGAAGGGGACACAATCTTGGTTTCTTTAATCAAATTATTTACATTATCAATATCACAATTAGTTATTTCTTCAAACCAAACTCAATTCATACTCTTGTTACCATTAACCGGATAGAATTACGACTTTAGTCAAGTAACACACTATTTGAGTAATCTTTTCACACCTATTCCCTGTGGGATTCAACCCCAACCTTGTTGGGTTATTGTATTTGACACCGACCGCCTTACACTATTTAATTAAAGTGTAATTTGAGCGTATCAGATTATCATTGAATATATATAATGGTTGATTGATATTTATTCATTTCTTATGCGTCATTTATTGTTGGTGGTTGCAAACATCGAACTCTATCATTACTTGGAAAAGTTTGTTAGGGTTTGGTAGAATTGAATATCAAAAACACAAGTCTTTAAACCTTGTTTAATAGAATCTCTTAGGAATAAGTGGGTTCTACTTGGCATAAATTGGTTGTTCTTAATTGCAACTCTTTTATATTTGAGAAAATCATAAAGAAAAAATACTAAATATTGGGTAGTCATTTAGAAACCATTTGCAAATCAAAGGACCTTCCATTAGAAATATATCATATTAACACCGACTACATTACATTTCCTTGATGGGGACACAACCTTGGTTCCCTTAATCAAATTAATTACATTCTCACAACAAAATAGTTATCTTGTTAATTCACAAATATATCATTCTCTTTTTATGCTAAAGGAGTAGAATTACGACTTAAGTCAAGTTTCACACTATTCAAGTAACCTTTTCAGACATATTCCTTTTGGGATTCGATCTCAATCTTGTTGGGTTATTATATTTGACACCGACCACTTTACACTATTTATTTACGTGTGATTTGAGTGTATCAAATTTTGGCGCCATTGCCGGGGAATAAGGTTTTGAAATTACTATTTAGTGTGTGCTTTACTTTACGTCTTCTTCTATTCCATCATACTTTCCTTGCTTTGATTGGTCTTATTTGGTAAACATGGTTGAGTACAACGAAGAGAATCCTTTTGCGGATATAGATGAGTATATTGAGGATACAAATGCCATTGTCCCTCCAAGAGTTGACGCTACCTTCAAGGTGGAACACGGTCTAATCCTAATGCTCAAAGTAGAGGGGTTTTTTAGAAATACCACCGATGATGATCCGACACAACATCTCAAAAACTTCTTGGGTGTGTGTGTGATGCACAAGTAGAGTAATGTCTCAAATGATGCTCTAAGGCTGAGGGTGTTCAAGTACTCACTAGCTGGAGAGGCAAGGAAATGGATCCAAAATATTCCACCTAATTCCATTCATTCTTGGCCTGAACTCGTCCGAGCTTTCCTAGCTAAATGGTTCTCGCAAAGCAAGAAGTTCGAGCTCCAAAATAAAATTTTCTTCTTCAAGCAGCTACCAGGAGATAATCTACTTGAGGCATAGGATCGATTCAAGCCATATATTGTGAGGTCGCCGAATTATGGTTTTCCGGACAACATTTTGTTGGAGAAGTTTTACATGGCTTGGACCCTTTGAACCAATCCATAGCTAAAAATGCAGCTGATGGATCTTTTATGGATAAAACATTTGCAAGGGTCACACAAATTCTTGACAATATGGCAGAACATAACAAAGCTTTGCAGTCGGAAGACACTACGGGTGGAATTACATATGTTACTCCCTCCTTGACCAACATGATTAAGGAGAACCACGAGAGAGATGAAGTAATTGCAGGGCTTGCTACCAACATCAATGTGTTGACCAAGATGTTCACTGAAATCTAAACAAAAAAGATGAATGTAGTTGAACATGTGCAACCCTTGTCAAATGAGGATTGCAATGAAGCAAATTACGTCAACAACTCTCAAAGAGGTTATCAAAGGCAACACTACCAAGGTTCAGGAAAACAAAACCAATGTAGGCGTAACCCGCAAGGGCAAGGCAACCAACAGTGGCGAAATGACCAAGGTAGCTCAAATCAAGTGAATTGGAGTAACAACAACAACTTTTCAAATCGGAGTTCAAACCACTATGTTCCACCAAAGGGGCAATATTCCAACTCTCCGCATTGGAAGGAAATTTTCTCAAGTGAGTCCAAGTTAGAAAATATGCTTGAACGAGTATTGCAAAATCAAGAAAGATCTGACACTTCAACGAAGAACATGACCGAGCTTGTGGGCACTCACACCGCAACCATATAAAAGTTAGAATCGCAAATGAGAGATCTATCGAGAGAACAAAATCCGAAGCAGAAGGGCACACTCCCAAGTGACACAATAGTGAGCCCAAAGGGTAGTGGGAGTGGTCCAACCTCTCATTGTATGGAAATCACAACTCGGAGTGGGTAATACTTCAAGGAGAGAATGAACTAGTGGTCGGAGTGGAAGATTCTGAACAAGAAGTTGAGGCACAAATTGAGGTGCCAATTGTTGTTGAAGCTGAAAATGTCCTAGAGTAGGTGAAAATTCATGAAGTGAACCGGGAAGAGGTTAAGGAAAAGGTGAAAGAGACACCAAAAACTGTAGTACCAATTACTAGACCTCCTCCTCCTTTTCCTCAAATAATTGCTAGGAAGGTTGATGATAGCAAACTCGAGAAGTTCTATCACATTCTCAAGGAATTATCGGTGAATATTCCATTTGTGGAAGCATTTCATGAGATGCCGGGTTTTGCTAAGTATTTAAAAGACTTGATCATTAAGAAGAAAACCACCAAGAATGAAGTGGTGAATGTGACTCACCAGGTTAGTTCCATCATTGCAACAACAACCGTTCAAAAGAAAGAAGACCCGAGAGCTTTTACATTCCATGCACTATTGGGGTGTGCGATTTTGCAAGAGCTCTTTGTGATGATGGGGCTAGCATCAACTTCATGCCTCTTGCTATTTACAAACAAGCGGGGTTAGGTATGCCGAGGCCTACTTGTATGAGGTTGCAAATGGCCGATCATTCAATAAAGAGAACGATGGGTATTGTTGATGATGTTCTTGTGAAAGTGGGAAAGTTCCTCCTCTCTACCGACCTTGTGATCCTTACATCCGCATTTTGACCTATCAATGGACCTCAAGCCGATTTCGATCATACTATATAGGACTAATAACCTTTCAAGGATCCACAATAACCTATTCATGACACATAATAACAGTCATCAAATCCGAAACAAACTCACATGGTCCATAGCCCGAGGAATAGAATGCCTCTCAGGCGTAAACTCTCGTATTTGCGATATTACCATAACCTCCATACTTGGTTTCAATCTTTAATAATAAAGTGACTAACATGTCACACTTATACAAATCTCCCCGTGGGGTACGCTGCCACGACCTTCTGCTGAGGTAGCAAAGTTCGCACATCCAAACCACCAACTGTTCCAATTCCATAAAGCGAATCAAAATCCGCAAGTCAATACATAAAGCCTCTTCCACAGAGCACCATTCTAGGGTGACACTAAGGAAAATCTCAGCTTACTCTGAACATCTGCATTCACATCTTCTCATCCAAGCTCGTGACATACTATCAACCCCAAATTGCGACCTTGACCTTCAATTTCCAGTTCCCATGCCGCTAACTGCACCTTTCATGTTGCTACGTGCTATTACACTTATTCACCATAACCTTCGAACTACTAGTGGAATAAACACTTCATTGGCTAGAAACCTTTCTCTTAGCCCATTTCAGAAGAACCAATGGAAGACGCAGCTGAATTCTCGAACCGAAGAAAATACAAACCTCAAGTAGTGGTCTAAACCACCATAACTCTTCCGGGATCCATCTATACATAACAAGCCATTATAATCGAATACCTCCAAAAATATCAAATTACGGCGGACGTCAAGCCTCTCACGTACCGCCACAAATCACCTGCATAACTTAACACGCTGAAGGAACTGATCATTGCTGCCACCATGTCGATTCATCCATTGCTAACTGAACCAACTTCTTATAATTTACATTGGAGTTGCCTTAGAAATAATAACAACTCCATTCAAAAATAATGAACTCAATCCGCACTCGTCATAAAGTGACCCAGTTCACGAGACCCCGTTGCTCAAACCCCCTAACCATCTTGTACTCTCTTTGTGTGCACATTCGTATCTTCATCTGGTACACCCATTCTGATAATCCCTCTACCAATCCGAAGTTATTTCCTGCCATTCCCCCAATTCTACACCGTAGCCAAATGATAACTTAGAACACTCCAAGCCCCTTTCATAATCCACTGCAAAAGCTCGATACTTAACCATACCACAGACTCGAAATTCTTAGGCAACGCACTTTAATTTTGAGCCCACTAGGACCATTGTTGAGAGTCATCCACTCTGACTTAGTCCCAAATATAATCAAGAAGGCTCTTCTAGCACATGAACAACCTCTCAAAGAAGCAAACGGCTAAATTCCTTTTGTTGTACATCCCATCCACACGAAGCATAAACTCTGAGTCTTCCTAAAACCTGAACATGAATCGATAAGGCCAAATATAGCACACATTCCTTAAATCCTTTTGTCGAGTTACCGTTGATGTTTTCTTTCCTTATTCATAATAACCTAGCAATACACCGATAACCAAAAACCGCACAAGCAGACAAACATGCGATACAATCGTAGGCGGTGGGGCTCCCCCACTAAGCTTGAAGTTGCAATTACCTAACCCTAGAATCCACCAAGATTCCTCTTTCTCCGTTGAAATCAACTGAAAGTCCAACAATACATTCCAAAGTAAGAGTTGTGTTGCATCCAAGCAAAAATCCGTGGACCTAGTCAGTGCGCACCGTGATTCCCAAATTGCTCTGAACTTTCCTCAAGGCATGTGCCTATCCTACCATAGAACCCACATGCAACTCTGCCACTTTCCCACTTTGGTTAAACCCTCTCCTTTAAGCAACTTCTCGACCTCTGCTTTCCATACTTGACCTACTAGCAATTCAGTCACCGCGAGATACTTTCTTCCATGTCCTTCCTCATCTTCCGCTGCCCAAATACTGCCTCAAAGCAAAATCCATCTCTGCAGCACCTGACCTTGTCAATTGCTACCAACTCTAAGCCTCCTCGAAGATCATCTTTCCCGAGCCATCAGTATTAGAAACACCGATTCGATCCTGAAGCCAACATATACCTGCCATATCTAACAATCGCTTATTAGGCACTATTTTACAACATCCTGCCCCGAAGGCAAATCAAAGGAGGCCATAACACTAGCGAACCTTAATGCGTTCCAACAAGGACGACGACACCACATCAAAATAAGAGTTCCCCCACACTCGAGAACATCAATTCTCGCTACTCCATGAAACCAAGCCTGAGTATTCATAGACCGAATGTCTTTCCTCTGCGACATTTAAATGCTGAATCCCTAAATCATGCACCAAGAAATCCTCCTTTTAAGTCATTCACATCCTCGACACATAGACAAGCACCCTCAAACACTATACGATAACAACGTCTGAACATCATAGCAACCTTTACATAGCCTTGAAACCATCAAAAATACAGTTACTAAGCTGAAATGACAGAACCTCCTTCCACAAGAAGACGATAATAACTTGCTCGAATGCGTAGGGAGAAACAACCTGCTCCCGTATGTAGTACCACTACAACTCATTGATGCCCAAATGACACGAGCACTCAACATTGTATAAGAATGAGTAGGAGGGAAATAACGTCGTAAGCCTCAAATGAATCAAAAAGAACGATGAGGAATCAAGAAGGGAAGTGCTCCTATCAACCCTATAACCTCTCGAAGATAAGTACAGATGTCTTCATACCGATCCGTAAGACTCTACCAGACTTGCTCATGACTCGTCAGATCCAAGTGAACCTAATGCTCTGATAGCAAGCTGTCACAACCCAAAAAAATCCACTATGTGCACTTCTGCACCCTTACTACACTTTTGAACCCTGCGTGTAGAACTTGGAGCTACGTAGCTGTGGAAATGGAAGCCTGGCATTGAAGATGTTCCAACGTTCTAGAGTCAAGCTACCTCTTTTTCAGGGTAGTCTAGGACTTAAATTTTGTTTATGTGTGCTTCAAACATATGTTTTATCATTTGCATACCAGCTTTGTAAATCTAAGTCTTAGAGGCTCATGTCTTTATATGGGTTAAAATTGGTTAGTGACACCTAGACGAATGGCATAGTGCCACTTAGAATTAAAGATAAGTGAGATGTGAGTCAGCAAATGGCTGTCAGCGGGTGTAAGGATGCAAACGGTGCTGAACGAATCCCGAAGATTGAGTAGCTGATAGCAATGATTTAAGGTATTGTCATCGGATAAAATTCAATAAGAAACTGTTACAGAGGATATTAGCATTTATAGCCAGTTGTTATGTAGCAATCAATGACAAGTTTATTCTCATTCAAGGGGAATGTGAATTGAGTATCTCGTCTCCCAAATAAAGCTATAAATAGGAGACTTCTCGTCCTTTGTAGGTCATGAAATACTCTATACATGAAAAGCTATATTCTGCTCTCTCAATTAGAGAGCTATTTACTTTCTTCTGCTCACAATATTGTTTGTACTTCTGCTAGCCAGGCATGCATTTCCTTTAACTTTGCTTCATAATATTTTTGTTCTTAATTACTTAATATATTGTAGGTCAAATCAATTTACTTGTCTATAAACAACTTTATAAATTCAACTGTATCATTTTATAAGTAAACAGTTTGCGCCACCATGAAGCATAGACAATTGTGTAATTGCTTTTATCCATTCATCTATTACTAACAAATTTATATTCCTCATTTAGCAGAAGAAAGATCAGGTATGGCCGCTAATGACATCAACAATATTTACAATATTGGAGCACACGATGAAAGGGAAGGTATTCTAGCATGATGATTCGACCAGCGAAACCTGCAATGAAGGGGATGAAGAAACCCTAGTTCGTGAAGGTCAATATTCTCGGCATGTGCGGGGCCCGACTCCTTATGATGAGGAGGATGAGCATGTTGTGGAAATAGTCAAAATTTTGAGAGAACAACAAAAAGCTATTATGGACTACCTGTCAAGGCAAGATTGGGTGACGATGAAATTGAAGTAGGCGATATCGAGTGGTCCCAACAATGATAATGAAATGGCTTCAATTTCTCCTAGTGTTCCCGCAAATCAATTGGCTCAAAGAACTGATAACAACACTTCAAGGGATGAGGTCGGTTTTGATGAGGCTTGAGGGACCGATAGTGGATCTGGGAACAATAACTTAAATGACCCTTTAAAAATCAGGCTCGTGAAATTCATGAGAGAAATGAATGAATGAATGGATCAAAATGCACAAGAGTTTCATGCTCGAATTGATCAGATTCACGGCGTGGCACCGGTGTTAAAGGGTCCAGATTCAAAGAAGTACACACAGTTGCCGTTTACACCAAGTGTGGCATCGGAGTTGATCTCGAAGAGGTTTAAGATGCCAGATATACAAAAGTATGATGGGACTTCACATCCACAGGAGCCATCACGACCTACACTAGGGCAGTAAAGGAAAATGGCTTGGCTCGGCACGAGATCGAATTTGTTTTGTTGAAGAAGTTTGGAGAGACCCTTACAAAGGGCGCCTTAACGTGATATTCTATTTTACCCGAGCACTTTATTGATTCTTTTGAAATGCTCACATATTCCTTTATCAAGGATAACGTTAAGCAAGAAATGTCCAGGCCGAAAAAAATATATATATTAAAAGTTTTGCAAACAGAATACGAACAGTTGTGAGATTTTGTGATCTGGTTCCAGAAAGAAAGAATGTTTTTACCAGCGGTTCCGAATGAGTGGGTAGCAGAGGTATTTACAAAAGGCCTTAATCTGCTAAGTTTTGATGCCTTTTAGAAATTGAAGGAGAGCTTGCTCCACTTTTAGGCAACCACATGGGCAGATGTTCACAATCTATACGAGTCGAAAATAAGAATAGAATATGATCAACTTGGTTTTTCGATATCTTCCAAAGGATAGAATCATGATTAGAATCATGATAAATTAAAAAATGATTTTTATGTAGATCGGAGACCCTCGAAAAGCTATTTTCAACATTACAAGAGGGGTGATGGGCGTGGTTGTAAAGGATTTCAGTCATCGAATAGGTTCACTTCTGATAGAAGGATGGATCGTGGCCGGAGTAATAGATTGTTGCTGGTGAAACAGGTGCTTGGGTCTTGAGATTCAATGTATCCTTGGTTGTCTGATTATAATTTTAGTATCAGCTTGGTGGAATTGGTGTCGGCCGTGAGAAATGTTAAAGAGGCTAGGTTCCGAAAACTGATCCGATCGGATCCTAGCCAAAGGGATCTAATATGTGGTATGAATTCCATAGGACTCACGGCCATAGGACAGGGAGCGTCGACATCTTCATGAAGAGGTGGCGATGTTGTTCAAGAATCGTCACCTCAGGGAACTATTAAGAGACCACGCCAAAAACAAGTATGGGAGAAATAGGGATATTGCAAAACCATCAAGGCCAGCAATAGGGTCATCTCAGATGGCAATCAATTGATCATCGGAGGAGACAAAGTCAATGGGGTGACATTCTCGGCAACAAAGAAGGCAAAGATATCGGTGACTCATGGAAAGAGAATCCGAGAAGTCTCGAAAGATGAAATCACCTTCATAGAGGAGGATGCTAATGGACTTGATCTACTGCACAATGATGCTTTGGTAATTTCTCTTAATGTAAAGATTTCAAAGTTAAGCTTGTTTTTGTTGATCCAGGTAGTTCGGCCAATATCGTTCAATGGAGAGTTTTGGAGCGAGGAAGTTAACCCAGAACATCATTCCGGTGACAAAGCTTCTAGTTGGCTTCAATCTGACAAGTGTGATAACCCTAGAGGAAATCTTGCTGCCTACACATACCGAAAGAGTAACAAAGACCACCATGTTCTAAGGGGTAGATGCCGACATAGGTTATAATATAATCCTTGGAAGGCCATGGATACAAGAAATAAAGGTCGTACCTTCAACCTACCATCAATTGTTAAAGTTTCCAACACTAGAAAAGATCAAGTAGATCAGGGAAGATCAACTGGTTTTAAGGGAAATGAACACAATAACCATTTCTAGCACCAAGGGCAAAGAATCCAGCAATTAGCAATTACAGGAACCATTGCCTCCTCCCATCCCAATTGAAGAGGAAAAAAATGAGGAGTCATCAACATTATATCAGGTACCGAGGTCTTTTTAAGTAGTGAAGGAGACAGAAGCAACCATGTCAATCGCAGAAGAGCTCAAACAAGTGGCTTTGTTCAAAGAATTTATGGAAAGAAAATACCATTTAGGAACAGGATTGAGTCCCGAACTCAAGTTAAAGCTTGTAGATTTTCTTAAATCTTACTTTGATTACTTTGTATGGCCGCATTCAAACATGACATGTATTCATTTGGAGGTGGCGGTCCATAAGTTTAGCCTAGATCAAAACTTCCCTCCGGTAAGGCAGAAGAAACGACAGATAGTAGAGGTGAGAAATAGTTTTGTTAAGGAAGAGGTAACCCGATTACTTGGCATCGATTCAATTAGAGTGGTAAAGTACCCGGAGTGGCTAGCAAACGTAGTAGTAGTGCCTAAGAAGAATAACAAATTTAGGATGTGTCTAGATTATAAGGATTTGAATAAGGCGTACCACAAAGACTTTTTCCCATTGCTAACATTGATCAACTGATCGACGCTATAGTCGGGCATGAGTTAATGAGTTTTCTTGATTCTTATTCTGGGTATAGTCAAATTAGGATGAAATTGGAAGATCAATAGAAGACTTTTTTCATCACAAACTTTGGCACATACTGCTATAATGTGACGCCTTTAAGGCTTAAAAATGCCAGAGCCACTTATCAGAGGCTCGTTAATAGAATGTTTGAAAAAACAGATAGGTAAGACGATGGAAGTTTATCTTGACAACATGTTAGTTAAGTCTCTTGATGTAGGGGATCATCTGGATCATCTCCAAGAGACGTTTTATATTCTAAGAAAGTATAACATAAAGCTCAATCCAGAAAAGTGCGCCTTTGGAGTGGGTTCCGAGAAGTTCTTGGAGTTTTTGGTCTCGCAAAGAGGGATCGAAGTAAACCCTGACAAAATTAAAGCCATCGAGGATATCCCGGATCAGTTAACAAGTGTAAAGGAAGTACAGAGGTTGACCAGTAGGTTGGCGGCTGTGAGCAGGTTCATCTCAAGGTCCACGGAGAAAAGCCACCACTTCTTTTCACTTTTGAAGAAGAAGAATGACTCTGTGTGGACTCCGGAATGACAACCGGCACTGAAGGGCCTAAACTGATGCCTATCTAGCCCTCTGTTATTCTCAGAATTGAGAGAAGGTGAGCAATTGTTGATTTATCTGGCAGCCTCAAAAGTAGCGGTAAATGTTGTTTTGGCCTGGTAAGAAGAATGTACACAATTCCCATTATTATGTTACTAAAATATTATCAAGAGCAAAGTCACGATATTCGCACCTTGAAAAATTGTCCTTAGCTCACTAGATATTTGCTCTATGGTTATAATATCTTTCCATACTTTGCTTTTGTACCACAATCCTCACATATGCCAGATCTCAGTGCTCTTCCAGCAAATCCACCTTAACCAGAAATGCCTCATTTTTTTGTTTCTTCGTTTGCTCGAGAGAATCTTAGGGTCAGTTCCCCCACTTCCACATGTATCAAAGCCTCCAAATCGTATATAAGTGAAAAGGTTGTTTCGCCGGTTCTCGACTTCACTGTGATTTGGTACGCCCATAGAGCGCTTGGTAGCTCATTTGGCCACTTGCCTTTAGTATTTTCTAAGTTATTTTTAAGGTTTTGAATTATTACCTTGTTGGTCAACTCCGCCTGTCCGTGAGCATTCAGGTGGTATGGTGAAGATATAATTCGTTTGATCTTCAATCCTTCCATAAACTTTGTGGCTTTGGAACCTACGAACTGTCACCCGTCATCACAAGCAAGTTCTTTCGATATTATGAATCGGCAGACAATGTTATCCCATATGAAATCGATCACTTCTCATTCTCCGTCTTTTGGTAAGCACCTGCTTCAACCTATTTAGTAAAATAATTAGTTAAAACCAAAAGAAATTTTACCTTATTAGGCCCTTGTGGTAAGGACCGACTATGTCCATCCCCCATTTACTAAATGGCCATGGTGACACCACCGAATGCAAAATTTGCTAGTTGATTTTGTAACTGCGCGTGTCATTGACATTTATCACACTTTTACATAAATGTCTTCGTGTGATGCTCCATCCAGGGCCAATAGTAGCCAACTCTGACTAACTTGAGAACCAATTAGTATGCACCGGAATGGTTCCCGCATACTCCTTCATGAAGTTCCCTAATCACGTAGTCAACCTCTGAGTCCCCTAGACACCAATCCAATGGTCCTTGAATCTACCTCCTGTATAACTGTCCATCAGTAAGACAGTAACAAGTCGCCTTGGTCCGTAGTTGCCAGGATGCTATTGGGCCTTCAAGAAATTTGCCGTGTCTTAGATATTCAATGAGCTTGTTCCTCCAGTCCCAGATTAATTTGGTTGAATTAACTTCACAATAGTCGTCCACATCCAACACCTAATGCATCAATTAAATGACCGCACCAGAATCAGATCCTTTCATCTTTTTGGATGAACCCAAATTAGCCAATGCATCCGCCTCCACGTTTTCCTCCCATAAAATGTGGATGATTGACCTTTCCTTGAATTGTGAAAGTAATTCTTGAACCTTGTTTAAGTAGTGTTATATGTGCTCCTCATTGGTGTCCAAAATTCCATACACTTGGTTAACCACCAGCTGGGAATCACACTTTACTTCGATGACCTCGAAGCCTAGTTCCCGTGCTAGTTCAAGTCCTGCAACTAAAGCCTCGTACTCAGCTTCATTGGTAGTTAATGGCGCAATTCTAATGGCTTGCCCAAGGCTTTCCCTCGAAGAAGTGATTAATACTACACCGAGACCGTGCCCTTTTACGTTGGAAGATGCATCCATAAAAAAGGTCCATTCTCTTTATACCGTTCTCGATATCAACACTGCATCTTTAGTAGCTAAAGGCGTTAACCCCAGACTAAAATTGGCCATGAAGCCGGCCAACTTGTGACTTGATTGCAGTCCTGGGCTTGTATTCAATGTCAAATTCACTAACTTCGACTGTCCATTAGCCAAACAACCCGACAACTCGGGCTTATGAAGGACATTCCTTAAGGGAAAGGTTGTTACAACGACTATTGGATGACATTGAAACTAAGGCCTAAGCTTTCGAGAGGCAACTACAATTTAAACTTGGGGCTTTGATTCTGAGGAAAGTCACACAAAGCACTCTAGATGTTAATGCCGAGAAACTTGGATCGACATGGGAAGGACCTTACCAGGTCTTAGTTATAATCGGTAAAGGTTTGTACGAATTGGAAAATCAAGATGGATTTAAATTGCCAAGTAATTAGAACGTGAGTCAACTCAAAAGGTATTAATACTGAGAGTATGTGCTGCGCTCTTTTTCTCTTCGACCAGTTTTGTCCCAATTGGATTTTTCTTGAAAGGTTTTTAATGAAGCAGCCATGTAGAGCATTCTACGAAGGAAGGATCATAGGCAAGATGGTGGATCAAAAATCGAAAGCTCTGTTGACTTCACTTTAGCATGAATATAGACAGCTCTATGTGGATTAACTCGTATGGCAATCAACATGTGGATGGTTAAATAATCATTGGCTCGATAGCATATCTCTTAAGTTTCTCGTTGTTTCCATTGGCCTCTAGAAATAGATTATTTACCCACCCACAAGTTGTAATCATTGATGAGGAAGCAACGCAAAAACATACTACGAAGGAAGTGTCATCGATGAATGCAAGACTTTCAGTGTTTGGATTTCCATACTTAGTATCCGAACAGTGGGGAAGGGAATAATACGTGACATAGGTACTCAAAGTGTTATAAAGACTAGGGACTATTAGAACCAGATCAATGTCTTATCAGGACCGGGGACTGCATGATCAGCCCCGTAGAAATAAGTTGTACAAGTTAGCCACATGTATTGGCAGCTTTGTTTACTTAAGCAAATGAATGTTTATGTAAATTTACTTTTAAAGATAAAGGGAACAAATCAATGTCCATTTTATTTTTATCTTATTTCTTGTCCAAATGGTAAGTTAACTTATTTTATCGTTTGAAAGTTAACAAAAAATTCAAATTCTTGTGCCGAAATTAAGAGGAGAAATCCTTTTCAAAAGAACCGTAAACATAAGGGCCCTCTCTTATGAAACCCTCATAGTAAAGGGTATATTCCGTATGTGTTTTTGCCCGGAATCAAAAGCTATAGGATGTGAAAAGATCCCAAAGCTTTGTTAATTAAACGAAAAGGAATATCTTTTTGCACAATACTTAAGCAAAGGGTTTCTTTAATTATTTAAAATTCAAAACTTAGTAATTTTTTTGGCATAATTATAAAAAGTAGAGAAAAATATATACATCAGTTCCTGTCACGGGAAACCAAAGGGATAGAAGAGTCTTCATTTTCTCTATTGGGAGAAGGTTGTCCCGCTGCCGGTTCAAGGCCTTCGTCTTCTTCGATTTCTCCTTCGGTTCCCAAATACTCAGAGCTAGTATTCGAGAATCAGATGCAGTGGACCTAGTATGAAGGTTTTCACGAGTGGTTGTCTTCCTAGACCTTGGCAATGCAGTCATCATTGTTGGCAATGACTTCTTTGGCCTCCTCCAAAGTCTTTCTCTTCGTATGATATATGGCATAGGTTTTCTCGAAGACGAGGGAATATTCTTGGTCTTGGAGTTTTGCTCGGAGCTTATCAACCATGGATTAGATCTTTTCATTTTCAGCTTTGTACTGATTTTTGAATCAAGCTCAACGTTGGTGTTTGAGTGAAGTATATTCTGCTCCATGATTCTTTTGAGTCTTTCTTCCATTTTTGCTCTCCTCTTCTTGGCAGCATTTGCATCCTCGATTTTGGAGCATAAGCTAGCCTCCAAGTTGTTAACTTGCTCCATGAAGGAAAACTCATGATCGGCAGCAGCGGTTATAGTATCATGAAGTTCAGCCCACTTAATCTTTGCTTCCTTGAGGTTTCCATGTAGTTGGGCGGCTTCCTGGCTATGAGCCATCTTATCTTGTATAGAGTGTTGCAACCGGGCTTCGAGGTCATCCATTTGAGCAATTTTTGCCTCCATCACCGTGAGGCGCTTAGCAAGTTGATTCCTTTCAGCCAAAAAGTGATCTCGTTTTGAAGAAAGCTCCTGCTTATCCAGAATCAACCGTTGCAGGCCCTCGGAAACGAGAAGGTTGGCCTAAAAAAGGTTAAAACTAATTATTAATTCAAAGTGCAATCTAAAAGAAGGGAGAAAAAAGTTAGATCATTACTTGTGCTCAGCACTGCATGCTATTATTTATCACGCACTCCGCAGAAAGAGAGTCTATTTTTCTCCAGTCTTTCTATGAGGCAAGTGGCTTCAGATTGTTAGCAAGCTCCACTATCATGGAAAGTATATGGTACTTTTTTGAAACTGAAAGAATAGCACTTCATTTGCAGTGAGGGTCTTGAGTGGGTTAGGAATAAATATTTCTTATGTTTTCATGGTTGGGGGAACATATAGTAGGAGCATCTTCCATTTGTTCGAACGGCACTGGTGCAGAAGAAGCAGCTGGTGTAGAAGGAATGGTCATTGTCATTGGCTCAGAGGTTGGTGGCAGAGGAAAGACAGGTACCGAACTCCATTGACCTGAGGTGTCGACAGGGATCGAAAAGCAGGAATCGGCAATTTTAACAAAATCCATCCCTCCCTCCCCCCCCCCCCCCAGAGTCCCTGGATGTCTTCATGTGGTAGGGTTTGAAGCTCTCCCACCTAAGTATCATGTTGAGCTGATGAAGATCTTTTTCTTCTTTGAAAAGGGAATCTTCATCATTAGCCCCTTCTACATCATCAATAACTACTGTGGCCGGTCCGGTTCATGCTTCTTTCGCTCTCTTCTCTTGAGTCCCAGCCAAGGAGGTAAGCTTCCTCTTTGATTTCTTAGTTTTGGACTAGGGACTCCGGGAGGAGGCGCCTTTGCCGGTGGCACGAGTAGATCCACTATCCCTACTCCGATTAAGGACATTCTGCAATATCCGTTCGGCTTCCTCCGGGACATCGATGGCCACGATGTCGGGGCACACGACGAAAGCCTTCGGAAGTCCTGTGTGGAGCAAAAAGGCATTTAACAAATTGTTCCTAAGTTTTTCTGTTTGATTAAGATTGAAAGAAAGATGATTTTTTATTTACTGTGGTTTTTGGCTTTCTATCTATATTTGGGAGCCATTTTTTTCCCCCATCGCGATTCCAGAGAGTAATATCCAGAATTTTCTGAATCTTGTGGGCCAGACCTTGAACTAGTGGTGGTTTCCAATGGGTAGTTGGAACAAAAGAGACAATAAGCCAGCAAAGAAAGAAGTTTTCTTTTTACGTGGGAAGAAACAGATACCCGAAGACTTAAGAAAAAGATTCCATGACTCGGGGAAAGCTAGTGGTGTGATCAGGATGATGTCCCTGGAAGCAATGACAACAAACCATTTCACCCATCCATGATCATGGCGTCGTCAATGCTGGTAAGAAGGGCATGATGACCAAGCTTGCTAAGGTTAAGCACACCCCCACAAAAAAATTTTAAGGAGTAGAGGTTCATCATATGTGCGAGAGTTAGGGTTTCCCGGTCTCACAGCACAATTGGTGGATGCAAGCCACCGTATGCCATATGGATGGATATACTTGTGCCAAGCAGACTTGGTATCGGTGGAAAAATTCTAAAATTATTTGGTCAATCCCTTCACCAGATCCCAAGGTGAAAGGGCCCAAAGTGAAAGGGTATGTATAAACATACGTGAACCCTGCCTTGGACTAGGTAACTCGTTCTACCTAATTGGAAGTGAGGATTTTAACGTTGTTCCAATTATATTTCTCCTTCACAACAGGGATGCTAGGAGGACGAATAAAAAAGGGTATGTGCGAACCCGCCAAAATCTATCACTTCTAGAATTTGCAGGTGCTCTTTGGTCTTGAAGATCAGATGTTGTGCTAAGGTGAAGTGGTATGATGGTGTTTACGGTTGGAGGTTCAGATCCGACATCAACCTCCTCAGTTTTGCTCTTCTTTGGGCCTCCACCAAAGAGAAGGCCAGAATTCCTGAAGGTAGCAATGTCAGAAGACATGATGATGAGAAATGTGTGAAGAGAAATTTTACTAAAGAAGTTGATGTTTGTAGTAGGGTTTGAAGATAAATCGGAGAAGAAGAAGAAGTCGTAAAAGGTAAAGATTTAAATGAGGAGTAGTGGAGAAGTTATAGACGACAAAAGTCGTGGTCATGATTACCTAAAAAACTGGCGGAAATATTTGCTGAATCACGGAGCATCACATGTTCGGGTTATTAATGCGAGAAGACGTGAGTCCTTTCAAGTGTCAGAGGTCGTTTAGAAACTTTCCCGCTAAAAAAAAACTTTTATGTACTTCCTAGTAACACTGAGTTGCGTCACCGAAATGTAGGAAGACTATCTATATGGGGTATAATTGGTTAGTGACAGTCGACGAATGGCATGGTGGCACGTTGAATTAAAGATAGGTTGGACTTGAGTCAGCAAACCGCTATCACCGGGTGTAAGCATACAAATAGTGCTGAACGAACCCGAAGA
Source organism: Nicotiana attenuata (assembly GCF_001879085.1). Taxonomy (NCBI): domain Eukaryota; kingdom Viridiplantae; phylum Streptophyta; class Magnoliopsida; order Solanales; family Solanaceae; genus Nicotiana; species Nicotiana attenuata. The sequence goes on from NW_017671041.1 coordinate 134,377, forward strand.
CAGAGTAGCCAATAATAAAGATTTAAGGTATTGTCATCGGATAGCATTCAATGAGCAACCGTTATAGAGAACATCAACATTTATAGCCGGTTGTTATGCAGCCATCAATGACAGTTTTATTCTCATTGAAGGGGGACATGATTTGAAGATCTTGTCCCCCAAAATAAAGCTATAAATAGGAGGCTTAGCATTCATTGTAGGTCATGAAATACTCTGTACACAAAAAGCTACATTCTGCTCTCTCAATTATAATCTGCTGATAATATTATTTGTACTTTTGTTATGGAAAGATCAAGGGCATAACCAGGCTTGCATTTCCTTCAACTTTGTTCATAATCGTTTTGTTCTTATTTACTTAATATATTCTGGGTCAAATCGATTTACTTGTCTATAAATAACATTATAAATTCAACTGTATTAATTTACGGGTAAACAGTTTCGTACTACCAATCATTGGGTTATCATACATAAATTCAGTTATTTCACTTATTGGCTCTTATTAATTTCATTAGAATTGTCTTGACTGCTATTTGATTTACCTAACGGGTTGGTTAGGTGTCATCACGACTAGGTGAATTTGGGTCGCAACATGTTAGAAAGCTAACTGTGACGTAACATGGAAAATGAAGGGTGTATGACTTTATTGTTTATCCTTATAACATAATTCGAGAATTCAAGGGAAAAAAAATATATAATGGAAACAAAGAGTTGAGTAAAAAGAATATCATTCGAGAAACAAAGAACACTATTCCAGATAAGTGACTTGCTTTGCCAAGCATTAGAGCACTGGGGAGACAAAATCCAATGAAGGAAAGTTGGTGCGTTTGGGCTAAGATTCCAACGCCTTGTTTGGTGGTTTCCCACCTTACAAATATAATCCCATGCAAAAAAGACTTTTTTTTTGGCTAAGTAGTGAAGCACTCAAATTCATAATTAATCATCAAAATATAATTTCTATGTGTGAGGGTGATTCAATTACTTTGCCACGAAGAGATAGATGTGGTTGAAAATTTTCATCACCCAACTTCTTTTCCCTTTTCCTTTTAAATATCTCCTTTTTCTTTATCTTTGATTATTCTATTGCCTTTGCATGCAGACTCATATTCCAATCATCAGTTTCCAAGTTGAAGTTGATCTTTATTATTTTAGTTTAGCTTTTTTCCCCTATCTATTTCAGTTTGAGTTGATAGAATATGTTACTCTCACCGTCCACAAATTGTGTTTACGTTCGGCATTGATAGTACAATAATATTTTTATACATTCAAATAATTGAATATTTAATTATATATTAAAAAAAAATTCTAAACCTTAAATGGTAATATTACATATTAAAATTCACGAATTTACCCGATTAGTGTACATAACTCAGATTAAATGACATAACTTTCTGAATTATTGTAATTAAGCTGACGTACTTTCCAGACGGAATACCACCTTTATATGTTCCACAATAATTTCTGGTGGCTTCTACTGTTTATTACCTATTAAATCCTAATATTTGTTTCTTTGCATGCAGACTCATCATACATCATTAGTTCCACGACTAACCTGAATCATTCTTGACTATTTTGGTTATTCTTTTTCTTTGTCCCTTTTTATGAATTTTACAGATCAGATATATATTACTTTATTTGTTGAATTTGTACAGCTTCAGATTTGGGGCATATTAAAAGAGATGATTTATCTAATTAAAAGAAGTTCCAAGGAACAATACTTTTCCACTTCTCATCATTAAAACTAAATTCCAACATCATAAACAATATATACTGTTCCCACTGTCCCACTTCGATGATAATTGATCACGAATTTCAAGAATTTGAAACATTAACATTTATTAGATTCGTGTGCTAGCCAAAATTTTCATTTAAAAATGCGATTAAGTGAGCATGATAGACTGTTTACGTTTTATTTACGTTGCAGCAATTTAAAAAACAAGAAGGAGATTTTATTCTTAATTTTTTCATTTAAAACCCTGCCTGGCGCCATCCATCTCCAAATAGTAAATGCTGCTGAGCTCAGATGTCCGCTCGTCTGGCAAGTTGGCAGAGATGCATGCCATAATTTATATCAAATCGCAAGGTTCTCATAACCTCAAAGTAATTGACTACATTCAATATAAAGGAGAAAAAAGGATTTATCCCCCTATTCAACTACCCATCCAAGAGCATTTCATTCAACAACCTGAGTGTTGTAGCTCTCTTGTTCTTGGCTGCTAGACGAGGAGCTGGGTAGAGAGATAATAGATCCTCCCCAATTGAAAAAAAAAATGAGACGAGAATGTAACGATACGTATTATGTGAAGTTTTGGGATCATAGAGAAGAAGGAGAGCTCACTCAATCCCTTTTTAAACTTTCGCAAAGCTCTCCTTTCCTTAGAGTGAGTTGGTTTTGAATGAAAGCAGGTTTCATCCTGACTTTCATCGGGGACAGATACGGGGTCTGGGTCGGTCGATTGGGAATTTTCCGATGTTTTGTTTCACATGTTTCTATTATATACTCGAACATGCAGGATTCTTATTTTTTATTCATAACAACATTGGTATAACTGACATTTATATTACAATATATTTTTTTTCAACACAAAATATTTAATTTGAAACAGAAAAAAGAAACACTGAAACACCCTCTCCCCACCTCATCTTTGGAGTTAATTAGCAACTACCTTTGAAGTTACAAAACTAAACTTGTTCCTACCGAATTTAACAAAATTCACACATAAATCTACTGGTCCAGCCCCAAACTTTGAAAGTTATTGTTCTGGCCCCTACATTCCACTAATTTCGTTAGGCATATTCTGGAGAAGCTCATTTTTGTAATTTCAGATCATATTATATTTTGTTCAGACCTTTAAGAAATTCCTTCGAAAGCTGAATGTTATTGTACAATTTTACCTTTATTTAAAGTATTCGTGTATACTTTATGTCATTCATGTTAGATATATTTTTGGACCTCTTATGTCATTTTTTGTTTTGTTTGTTGCTGCTGGATTCTGTGGTGAGGGAAGCTAGAATATTCTGATTTGAGTTAAATGTCAGCGTAACGTATCCACGATGCTACACGGCAACTGCATTTATCCTAAAAATAAAAAGAACTAAAAAGCATTTACCTAACAGAAAAAGGAAAACATGCATCAATAATGGCTATTACCTTTCATTCCGTAAAGAAAGTTTTTTTTTTTTCCTTCTTCTAATACACCGTTTTATCAGTAAAGAGTGACAGAACCAAGTGCTATATGGCGATATCAAAATTTACAGTAATATATGTATGTGGCATAGTTTATCTGGGGTGGATGTCTTCAAGAGTATAATAAAAATATGGGAAGGTAGACTCGAGTTAAAATTTTGGTCGTGATCATAATGGTATTAGCTATAACAGCTGGGGGAAGAAATCGTAGTGTATGCGCAATCTCCCTTAATTGCTCTTCCTTTCTTAGTAATAGAGATATCAATCGAATGACATACTTTTGGGCAATCTCCCATGTTATATGCCTGAATATTACTACTTTAAATTTGATTTGACATCATGGAAGTCTATCCAACTCAATCAATTTGATGGGGAATTATTGGGGGCTACAGTTTATTTGATTTTAATCAAATTCCACTGGGGTGAAATTAAATTGTTTAAAGACTTGTTTTATGAAAGATATTAATTCAACCAAACGGTGCATTATCACATCATATGATAAGTTTCGCGAAAGATATTGAAGAACATGACATTTGAATATTCTAGGAATAGAAATAAAAGTGCCCATTAGTGCTCGTCGTATCAATTCCAATCGTAAAACACAATCGCATTTGGTGTTATTTTATAAGAAATTTAAATGTTTGTTTATTCCCTCGGATATTTTTTAGTGAGCTCACCCTACTAAGAGGATTACGAACCCTACTCGCGATGAACAGAAACTTCAGCAGATTTTTTTTCCTATAATAACCATAATTTTAATCCACTACATATCATGTCACATATTTCATGACTACTCATCAGCATATCTGACAATCCATCACCATCAACTCAATATCTCAACTCATCTATGAAAATGCTTATATCAACATCTTGTACAAACTCAAGAACTAAATAAAACGAATGCAAGATGTTACCGTGAGCAAATGGAGCTAAACTCTGGAAAAATACAATTTAATCGCAAAAATAACTCAAGAAGCTCTAATGAACAAATTTTGGAAATTTTGGTACAATCCAGTGGCGAAGCTAAAATTTTAAAGTTATATGGGTGCTTCAGGAAAAAAAATCCAAAGAAAAGGGTAACTGAGTTTGATTGTGGGTGCTCACTAAATACTTATTTAAATTTTTTGATAATTGCCTAGGTAAATCTAATAAACTTGGTCAAAAGCAATGGGTGCTTAAGCACCCATACTACTATATGTAGATACGCTACTGGTACAATCATATTGTATTTGATACTTATTGTTGGTGAAAATACAAGAAGTTATAGATAAAAAAAAATAAAATGAAGTAAATAAAATAAATCGGGACCGATACGTAGATATCTCGCTCTTTAAGGAGATTCAAGCCCACTACAGTAGAATCTTCATTGGACCAGTATTAACACTCTTGACTTGTCTCCACAAGGATACAACAGCCCAACAACGTCGTATGAATCGAACAAACTCTTGACAATTTATTGAGTCCAAAACTCTACCAAAATGAACACTTTCTTTCAGCTAAAATGATATTCTCTTTTGTAGAAAATAAGTTGAACACTTAGATTTTCTCCTACTCTAAACTCTCTTTTTCACTACGACAAACCTTACTTTTTTCATACACATCGCAATACTTTTTTCATACGCAAACACAAGAAAAAGATACTACTATTTGTAGGTATAAATTTTGTTTCATAAAATAGTAGAATAATAAAATTGAAGAACATGAGCTGATGATTACAAATTTTAAAATTTAATGAATAATTAGTGGCAGATCAGACATTAGTAGTTATATGAGCTAGACCAAGGAATGATAATCATTTTTTTTTGCCAATTTATAGCCATGAGAATGATACACAATACTTAATGTCAAGATCCGAAATTTTCACCATCGGGACCGTGATGGCGCCTAACATTTCACTTGCTAGGCAAGCCAACATTAACTATATTTATTAACCATTTAAACAATTCAAATTTAAATGATAGCAATAAAACGAAATTGTCTGAAGTAATGTGCTAAATTAATAAACGACGAAATCCAAATATAATCCCAAAACTGGTGTCACGAATACATAAGCGTCTAGAGTACTACAAATAATAGTCCGAATAAATTAACAACAAACTCAAAATTCAACTACCGGAGAGCCCAAAATAACAAGTCTTATAAAGTCATCTCAAATATCGAAGAACATCCAACAGTCACAAACAAATACAACTTATACAATCCGTTGTAGCAACCCGACTCCACAATATCATCATCTGTCAGATTCATAATCCGTCCTTATTCCATGGCATGCAACTCGCTCCCCAAACAGTTTTAATCAACAATAACAATTCAACAACCAAAATATACAAGGATTTCTACTTCAAGAGAGTAAATGTACGAGGCAATGTAGAATCACATAATAATCTAAAAATCTCTAACAACTTAAATGCCTCAGCTTTACCAATTCATTGATATCTACCAACTAACAACTCATACAAGAGAAACTACGTTATAGAAGGTAACAAATTCTACAAAACTATAAGACAAGTAAGACATATGACAATTTAAATATGCGAGTAAACCAAGTGGAGACAAATAACAAATAAGCATGAAATCATAGAAGGGATGGACAATTTAATACAAAGATAACTAAATGACAAATAACAATTATGGCATGGAAGTCAAATAAGCATGTAGCAATAAAAGGATGAAACAATATATATTATGAAGTAACAAAAACATGGAAACATGTAACATAACAGTGCATGTACACTCGTCACCTCACATATAAATCGTTTCTCATATAGTTCACATAACATGTTACTAAAGGGTACCTAATTCCCTCAAATCAAGGCTAGATCCAACACTTACGTCACTCCGCAACTCAAGCAATCAATTAATTACGGCCTTGCCTTTTGAACAAGCCTCCAAACCAACCAAATCAAGCAAATTATTGACCAAATAGTTCAAAATAAGCTTTAAAAACTACGCGCAAATGAAAGAGGTTCAATTTAGATAATTTTTGAAAAAGTCAACAAAATCCAACCCCGGGTTCGCTTGGTCAAAAATCGAGTTCGAATCAGAATACGATTACCCATTCACCCCAGAGCCGGTTATTTGATTTGTTTCGAAATCCGACTCCAATTCGAGGCCTAAATCTCAATTTTACAAAAAATCTCAATTCTATACAAATCCTTAATTTCTACCATGAAAATCCAAAAGTTGATGTTGAATATCATGAAATGTAATGGGTAATTAAAAAGAAATGGATTAGGGTCACTTACCAATTAATTTGGTGTCACGACCCAAAATCCACTAGTCGTTATGGCACCTAACCCAACCCGTTAGGTAAGGCAATTTAACAACTATTCATTTCCAATTAAATTAATAAAACAATTAAATGTAAGAAATTATTTGAAACATATACATTTTCCAAGGATTGGTAGTACAAATCATGAGCTTCTGAGAGTAGAGATTACAAAGCTGCTGGAAATAAATACATCTTCTGTTTGAAAAGTACATAAACTGAGTTTGATAATATAAGGCTACCATGAACAAGAGGCAGCTACAACCGGGATGCAGGTACATCTTCCAATCCAGCTTTCGTCGAACACAACAACATCGACATCTGAAATTAACACGCAATATGCAGGAAGTGTAGTATGAGTACAACCGACCCCATGTACTCAATAAGTGACAAACATAAACTTAGGTTGAAAGCACTAACGAGCTGGAACATAGGTCAGGTCCAACAACAATAACTAATAGCAGTTCATAACAACGTAGACCATATATAAATAAGGAAGTAACTCAGAGATAAGATGATCAGCTTTTTGCAGTTTCCAAAAATAGTTTCGCTTTTTAAGAATATCAGTGAAAACTCAAATCCTTTACCGAAATCATCGTAAAATATGAGATAGTTTAAAAACTGTAATTTTTCTAAAAATCCTTTTCATAATAAATAAGATATTTCATATTCAGATATCATGATAGCAAGTGTGAAATACCTCTATATGACCAAATATCAATATGTGTAAAAAGTCATGAATGACGTGATACCGTACAACATGAGGGAAAATGCATCTCTATGCATGTATGTCATGTGTGCATGCCAATGCCATGTATCTCAGAGATGAATCATGTACTCACACTCTCATAGTACTCAACCTCACTGTCCCACACTTTCCACTCATCATGCTCAACCACTCGATACTGTATATGGCCCATACGGCCCAGGGAAGATCCATCCCGGAATATATACATCACTGACTATCAGTCATGCAGTACCGAGGAAGGCTAATCCGGCCCCATGGAGAAGATACATCTCCAGGTATATAAATGCTTCGGGCAAGATCCATGTCTAGGGAAGATCCATCCCTCAAAATAATCAACCGCGCTCACTGGGGGTGTGCAGACTCCGGAGGGGCTCCTTCAATCTAAATGCTATAATCTCCACGGACAACTCACGTGTTGCACGGACAACTCACGTGCTATAGTATCAATATCAGAATCCGCATGGACAACTCACGTGTTGCACAGACAACTAACGTGCTATAGTATAAATAACCTCACAATTAGTCCCTCGGCCTCTTTCAGTCATCATCTCTCCAGTCTCACCTACGGGCTCACAATGTCATGAAAACTGATTCGGAACAATGATATGATGTATCAATAAGTAATAACTGAGGTTGAGATATGATTTGAGTGCATGAATGTGACTAAGTATGAAATATCAACGAAATTAATGAGATGACTGCAAGAAATGACCAATATGGATCCCAACAATATCAGCTTAAAGCATAAACATGATATATAGCATGATGTACAACTCGTTTACTTTATCACATGGTAAAAATACATATTTCAACAAAATAGGGCCACTATTCAGTGCCCTGGAAACAACAGAGTCACAATTCATAGGGTGCACGCCAACACGCCCGTCACCTAGCATGTGCGTCACCTCAACATCAATCACATAGCACATAATTCGGGGTCTTATACCCTCAACACTAAGGTTAGAAGAGTTACTTATCTCGAACAAGCCAATTCCAACACCAAGCAAGCCCGATGCTCCAAGAATGCCATCACGCATGTAGCGACCTCCGAACGGCTCAAAACTATCCAAAAGCAACTCAAATACATCAGATGAAGCACAAGGAAACAACTATAAATGATAAAGATCAAATCCAAAGTCAAATCCCAAATCCGCCCAAAAATCACACCCGGGCCCGCACCCTCAAAATCCGACAAAACTCACAAAATCCGACAACCCATTCAATTACGAGTCCAACCATACTAGTTTCACTCAATTCCGACTCCAAATCGTTGATCAAAACTCAAAATTTAATATTATGAAACTTTAGGCCACAACCCCTAAATTTCTCTTTCAATTCATCAACCAATTGCTAAAAATGAAGATGGATACATGAAATATAATAAAAACTGAGTAGAGAACACTTACCCCAATCCTTGTGATGAAATTTGCTCCAATAATCGCCTCAATATGAGTCCCACATCTTAAAATAGGAAGAAAGAACCAAAAACTCAATTTATAGCTTCTGTTGAGCAATTTCCGCATTTGCGGACAATAGGTCGCATCTGCGACTCTCGCTTTTGCGAAAAAGGACGCGCTTTTGCGAGATGGCCACTTCTACGATGGCCATGACCGCACCTGTGGTCACGCTTCTGTGCAACTACCTCCGCATTTGAGGACTTCCACTCCTCAATGAAATCTCGCATCTGCGACGCTTGGCTCGCATTTGCGGCTATCGCAGCTGTGCGATATCAATCGCAGGTACGGAACACTAGAACCAGCAGCTCCTCAGCAATGAAAACATGAAGGAAAATGATACGAAAACAATCTGAAACACACCCGATCCCCTCGGGACCCCGTCCAAACATACCAACAAGTTCCAAAACATAAAAAAACCTACTCGAGGCCTCAAAACACACATAACAACATCAAAACGACGAATCACACCTCAGTTCAAATTCGATGAACTTGGAACTTCATTCTTCCACAACAGATGCTGAAACCTATCAAATCACGTCCGATAGACCTCAAATTTTGCACACAAGTCATATTTGACATAACAAACCTGCTCCAACTTTCGGAATCAGAATCCGACCTCGATATCTAAAGTCCACTCCCAGTCAAACTTTTCCAAATTCCAACTTTCGCCATTTCAAGCCAAATTCCACTACGGACCTCCAAATCACGATCCGGGCGCGATCCTAAGTCCAAAATCACCCAACGGAGCTAACAGAACCATCAGAAATCCAATCCGAGGTCAATTACTAAAAAGTCAAACTTGGTCAAACCATTCTAATTTGAAGCGTCTAGCTGAGAACCATTCTTCTAAATCAATTTCGAATAACCTGACCAAAACCGATGATTCACATAAGTCATAATACATCATACGGAGCTACTCATGCCCTCAAACAACCAAGCGAAGTGCAAATGCTCAAAACGACCGGTCAGGTCGTTACGTCCTCCCCCACTTAAACATACGTTCGTCCTCGAACGTGCCCAGAGTTTTTCCAAAAGACATCAAATCGCTGTGTAACCTCACTATGCACGTACCCGGGGGTGATCCCACGTCACCCTATCCTATATAAATTTGATAACACAACATGACTGAAATTTCTTAATCAAACGTAGCCCATAAGCCTTAGAGTCCAATTTCCACCTCCGAAAATTTTCTATGAGATCAAAATCTCACATCTACACACTGTATAAGTCTAAACAAGTTGTATCAAGACATAGCCATAACCCAAGATGAAATCACATGATATAACACATAACTTAAACACTCATAGCGATAATTTCGAATCCCAGTAGCTGCTCAAATAACCCAATAATGGTAATAAACCTCTTATCAAACAAAGCCTCGTTCCAACACCTTCATACGCTGCCAACGATGAAAGAAACATGCTGAAACTCATTACCATTTGCCAGATAAACAAGTTGTGGAACTCTCTCTCTTTCGATAGGACCTATAGCATTTCTAAGCCGATCAACATCAATATTCTTCCAAATATACCACAATCAGATCATATAGAACCCATTCTAGGTACGATGACCTCATCCCATCTAACATAATCACTCTAGTGACATGACATATCAATACAGCTTAAAGCCACAACCCGTGTAACCCGTGCACCAAATAGCAACATTCCAGATGTACTCAATCCTGAAAATGCCTCAAACGAGAGGACCATCCTGCCAGCTTAACAAGTACCCTCACAACACCATGCTAAGAGACTATAACACACAGTAGAACCAAAACACACCAATCAAACACAAAGGATCATATCTCAACATAACTTTGTTGCAATGCGTAATCCCATCCAAACACTAGTCCATATTATATACCTCGAGCTGCCTAGCTCAAAATCAATAACCACGCGAAATTCAACATCAAGTAGCCAAAGTGCATTACCATAACCACGGAGAGCAAATAACACAATACCACGATCCAGAAAGAACATAGCAAACGCGCAATCAATCATGCAATACCCAAATACTCATCCCGCTCAAATCCCGATATAAAGCTCAAATAGTACCACACCATATGTGCATATAACCAACGAATCACAACTCCTTGTAGCATAGAAAAGTAACTCACAGATCATTTCATAACACGAATAAGCTCAACAACAACCGAGAAGCACATCCCTCAACAATGGCATTATGGAGCCAACCAATCCAACTCGGTGCAGAACACATATCCATATCGGACCTACCAATGAACTCCAAATCAACTCTCATCACCGACAATAGATAAATAACCCCCCAAAAGTCCACAATAACTGAATTACAACACATACTATCTTCTGACTAACCTTGGCTACATTTTCACAGTTCACAACCACAAAACAATCTACTGATGAGAACTCCCAGTCTCCAAATCCATAGAACACACGAATCGCCATATCTGATTTCAACTTCGCCGCCTGAATTTCTAACACTTCTCCAATACACGATCATCCCACGAGGAATACTTCTATAATTCTTCCGTGCCACCAAGCAAAATTTGAACACCAGCAGTCGATCAAACAAGAGAGTGTCGCAATACCAATGAGGTATTCATAAATAAAAACACATTACCCCTTCTAAAATGTATACTCTCATCAAGCCATACCAGATAGTAATATCATTTACCTAGTCGTCCGAAACTGTCCATGCTGCCTAAGGACTCATGACTATCCCTTCAAAAATGAACAGTGGCCTTACACATGCAAATCTCAATCCTACACAACACACCGCATAAACCATGCCATCATACGAAAAATATGAGAACTTCGTAATTCACTACGAGTCACAAGCAACTGCATACCTAATTAGCCAAGAACTTTCCATTTGATCCCATCCAGAAGAAGATCATGATACACCACATGCTCATCATGCCAGTAGAAAATATACATCTCAAACCATGGTAGAAACCATCAAGAACTCTCCGAATCCCATTTGCACAAAACCAAACCGTCAGGACTGAACTCCTCTAACACAACCAGGCTACGCAGGCCGCCAAAACCCAAGAGTATCACCACAAAACACCTGTAGAAACTCACTACGTCATAATCACCAAAAGAGCCAATCACATTCGTTACCATGCCGATCCTACCTACTACCAAGCTGTCCTATTTCCCCGAGTTCCTTCTGAATTACCTTAAAATTGATACTTCTCCTCACCATAATACGACAATCCTCAACCAAGACTCACCACACGAGACCTAACCATAAAATCATACCGCCCTAAGGCTCATAAGCCGCTGAATACTCTCTTAAGCGCCACAAAAGTACCACAACCAAGATACCCACTTTGAAGAGACCTTATGTGAATTTCAAGCTGTTCATCTTACCTTCTTGATACTGAAATATAGAATCCACAATGATACAGAAATACTGCGAGTCTCGACACCATCTAATGTAACTCTCAGCTTCTAGCCATATACGATTCGCAAAAATTCTCAATTGCCACATATAAATCTTGAATTCATAGGAACCATTCTCGAGAGGCATCCACTCTGCTCAAATCTCAATTAAACTGGTCAAACGGACTGAACGGCCTATGCCCCATTTGCATACCAACACCCTAAGAAATAATCCATACTTCTAAGGAACCGAAAGAATCCCTACTCCATGCACACTATATCCTTTACGAATAATAACTCAATAATCCCATGATTCATATACCCTTAAAGTGTAACGTTAACTGTATCCAGAAGTTCCTTGCTTAATTCAACATCAAAATCGACCTCTGCAAGCCCTAACTGCTTCACAAGTATACCTCAACCGACACTAATATAACACATAACCGTGCAATCAACTTATCAATAGCAGACTCCCCACTTGGCTCAAAGCCATAGATCAAAACACACAATAGCTCACAATGCCCATACTCTATTACTGTCATAATACCATAGTGAGATTCAACTAATTTATTCATAATCTCATGCAACACAAACCATCTAATATCTCAAATTATTTGCATATCTCGCATTCACCCTTGTAACAGTTAAGCCCACTCTAATAGCGAACCAAACTCAAATTTCAACACATAAATTTCACTGGTAAAAGAGAACTCTCTACAAAACAACATAGGGATCACACAACCCTCAGGACACCCCGCAGAAGATAACCCACCCGCTTCGCCTCAAACTAACATCTCTTTATACCCTTCAACAATCATAAACATTACACAATCACTTAATATTCCTGAGTCTAAACTCATATCACAACATGAAAATCTACTTCACTCCTCAAGTAAACAACATGAAAAGATCTGTCAACACACCCATAACTCGAGACTATACGTAAAATCAAGATGGAAATCAAGCACCCAATCTACATCTCAATCAAACTCTTTTCGTCAAATCCAATCTATCTGAACACACCCATAGTCACATCATACTCATCATATAGCAATCCGACCACTCATCTAGTCACAAATTCCACTCATAGGGACGCTACTGGACATATAAGTCAAAAAGCACGTGCTCACACAATCAACATCTCTGTGCTCCAGCTACCATCAAAACCCCGCCTCAAGTCCTCCAGACTGGCCCATCATCAACACACAGAAATCACATCTCGCACTTCATTCAGGGAATCACGAGCCGTCGATGCACATCTCATACCAAGCGCTCAGGTGCGCATACAAATACGTGGAAGGAATTCAAAGGATTACGCTTCAAGCTAAATCAATGTCACACGATAAGGAAAGAAAGATGGAAAGTATATCCTAAATGCCCTGTAGCCTCCCGAAGATAGGTATGGACATCATCATAGCGATCCGCAAGACTCTACTAGACACTTGCTCATTACTTGTAGAACCTATGAACCTAGAGCTCTGATACCAAACCGTCATGACCCAAAATCCACTAGTCGTGATGGCAGCTAACCCAACCCGCTAGGTAAGCCAATTTAAAAACTATCCATTTCCAATTAAGTTAATAAAACAATTAAATGGAAGAAATTATCTAAAACTTATATATTTCAAAAAGACTGGTAGTACAAATCATGAGCTTCTAAGAGTAGAGATAACAAAGCTGATAGGAAATAAATACATCTTTTATTTGAAAAGTACATAAATAGAGTTTTATAATCTAAGGCTACCATGAACAAGAGGCAGCTACAACTGGGACGCAGGTACATCTTCCAATCCAGCTTCCATCGAACACAGCAACATCGACATCCGAAATCTGCACGCAATGTCCAGGAAGTGTAGTATGAGTACAACCGACCCCATGTACTCAATAAGTGACAAACCTAAACTTATGTGAGCACGTGATTTTTGCAACACCTAAACTACTCCTATAAAATTCATTAGAATTAGGATCTTTTCTTTTATAATTTGAATTTTAGGAATTAATTGCATAATTTTGTGTCTTGTCTGCATTTTTGTGAGAATTTTAATTGATATAATTTCAAAAATACAAAATAGTGTGCATTTTAATATTACAAAAAAATAAAGAAAATAACAAAAATGGTTCTTTGCATTTCTACTTTTACTTTTTAGGATTTGTCTTAAATTTTTTTTTAAATTAGAAATTAGTTAATTTTTGAATTTTAATTAGTATAATTTTAGAGTCAATTTGGGTCTTTTATTTTTTATTTTACATTTAATAGAATCAGAAAATAATTAAAAAAAAGTAAAAGAAAAGAAAGCAAATAAAATGAATTAAAAGAAAAGCCTAGTACTAATAAATACCCAATTTTGGGCCAGCCCAAACAAATCCACCCCCCAAATCTCCAAAACCCGTCCAAAATGGCCCAACCCAAAATCCTGATCTAGTCCGTCCCTTTAATTAACCAAACGACCCCGTTTCGATAAGAAATAATCCAAGCCGTCCATTTTCTTTAATCCAACGGCTCCCAATTGATATCGGTGTTACATAAAAATGTCCAAATAACTCCCTAACCCTAGAGACCATTCTTTCTTCCTCGTACCTCTTCCCTCCGCCGGCTCCGCCCTAACGCCGCCGCCGGCAATCGCCCACGGCGGCGGCCAACGTCCAAATCGTCCCAAATTTACACCACTAAATCCTCCTTCTCTCCTCATTCCATATCTGCCACTGGTTTCCCTCGAATCAATCCCAAATCCCTCGAATCTTGATTTGACACCGTAAACCCTAGCGCCGCCACAAGTGCTCCGGTGGCGGCGCCACCACAAAACCACCCCAAACTTACACCCTACAACCTCTTTGACCTCCTCATTCCGAAACCCAAGCCAAAACCTGTAAACTCTAAGTAAAACTCCCTAAATTTCGGATCTAGGGTTGCTGTCAAGATTTCCAGTGTTGGCCAATGCTTACATGGTCTTCAAATTGTATTATGTGTTTGTTCTTGGTAAGAACAAACACATAATATCATTTGAAGACCACATGTGAATCCAGTCGAGTTGAAGGCTGTATTAGTGAGTCCTTTTTCTTTTCTTTCTTTGTTTAAATTCTTCATTTCTGTGTTTGATTCTATTTTTGCTTTCTGTAGTTGTTTTTTTTAGTTTAATTTTGCCCTTTGTCCTGTTTAATCCTGTCTTAGGTATTAGTTTAATTTTGCTCGATCCTGTTGAATCTTGTTATGGTTGATACTTAGCATTACTTAGTTAGTCTAATCCAATTTAATTAAGTATTTTCCTTTTCCTGTTTTAATCTTAAATTTTATTTCGGATTCAGATTATGTTGTGGCAATTCTGATAAGTAGTGTAGTATTTGGTTTAAATACATGTGTATTAGCTTTAATTCAGTAGTTTCTTTTGTGTTAGGGTTGACTGTCGTATGGGTTTCATTCTGTTCCAATAATTGCTTTGTAATTTGATTTTGCTTCCGTTTTAGATTTTAGTTTAATTGTGTTTCAAATCTGTTTTGGGTACTGTTTGATTTTTTGTTTGATTGATCAATAGTTCTGTTAGTTTAATTAGTCTGGTTTAATTTGTTTCTATTTCATCAATAATTGTTCTTTAATTCTGTGTTTTCAAAGTAATTAGGCGTAGATGATTGGATATAGCTGAATAGCTTAGCCTTTAATTAACTATAGTTGAATTTTAACTAGGACAAAAGGGGTTGGGGTTGGTTAGTAATTTCAGGGATAGTCAGGGGTAGTTTAGGCAATTAAAATGGGTTAGTTTGTTAAGGCTCAGTAATTTCATAATAGAAGTGAGGGTAGTATAGGTATTCCATAGGTAGGAAAACAAATCTAGAACACCCTAGATCCTTCTAGAAGGGGTCTTAGTGTAAGTTTCAGCATTTTGAAAGCAGTAACTTGAGAAACAAGTCAAAACTTTAGGATTAGTAAGTAATTTCAAAAAAATACAAAATAAGTTTTACACACCTGAAAAATTCCCAATAAGTTTCAACACCTGAAAAAATTCTCAAAAGTTTGAACATCTGAAAAAATTCTCAAAAAGTTTCACGATCTAAAAAAAATTCTCAAAAGTTCCAGCTTCTAAAATTCCCCCCAAAATAATTTCTGCAAATCTGAGCATCCAAATTTGAATTTCAAACCCAAAGAAGTTCAAAAATCTGAACTCTTATAGTTCAAAATTTCTCTTAGATCTTAATCCCTTCAAAAAACCAAAAACAAAAGGAAAATACAACACAAAAACACAAAAAACTAATGTTCTATTGATATTTTTGGTTTAATTTCAAGTTGTAGTGGATGTTTTGCCTCTTCTAGCTTAAGATCTGATTGCTGAAACTTTCTGAATATTCCTGGGTGTAATTTCGAATTGATTTGGGTGTATTCAAGCTATTTTTAGGTGATCTATGGGTTGGAATTAGTCCTGGACAGTTGACATTGTTGCCGGTTTTACAACTAAATTCCTTGCTGCTGTGATTTGCTATTTGAGCCTGCTGTTAGTCATCTGTTGCTGCTGACTCCTATTTCTTCTTATTGTGATCTAATACTCAGTTACACTTCCTTAACTTAGGAGTTCTGGAAACTTGAATCATTGTGTATGCACAACTTTGGAGTTAAATGATGAAGGAATACCAAGTTTTTACCTAAATCTATCCTCATAGATATTATTAGTTTTATTACTAGTGAAGACATTTGTTCGAACTATGCCTATTTGTAATTAAATGGACTGCTGGACTCTTATGATTGAATACTTATTCTGTCAGTACTATTAGCGTGGTACGATTTACGAACACTTGAATTATTAAACCTTTTAGAACTAGAGAAGTGTGTTTCCAGTTGAATAATTCAGTATAGGTGTTAATTACATTGTATCAATATGGATAATCGTTGTCCATAATTACTCAGATTGCTAGGCTTTATAATCATAGAACTTGCTTCCAGTAGTATTAATATAGTGTGATGCGTTAGAAATTGGACTATTAGACTTTAGATTTATAAAAAATGTGTTTTCAAGTAGCTCTAACGTAGTATATTTGGTCTCAGCTCAGCAGTTTCATATTAGATTGGATTTGTCCGTTGAAATTACCATTCATAAGATTTCAGTCATGTTTTTGCAAACCATAAGGCACTAGGCCGTTCTCCACATGTGTTGGATGCTAACTTGGGCTTGTTTAAAATGCATAATGAAATTCATTAGTTAATAAATCTTAGATTAATCATTTTAGCTAACCAATGATGAGCATGGAATATCTGTTTAACCAATATTAGATTTGAATCCTTAATACACTGGTTTCAATTAGCTGCAGATCTGAGAATTAATTTCATGGGCTTAATATTGAGCCAAGGCAACAACAGAATCCTTCCGTTAAAATGGCAACTGGGCCATCCAAACAGAATCGAAACCCAAATGGCAAGCAGCCCTGTTTGTGAATAGATCGACCAATTAATTGGGCTATTAAGTCAGAGTTTAAAAACATTTGATAAATTTGGGCCTTTGAGTTAAGTAGCGAATTCGAATTAAGAGGTTTTACCCTTTTGTTTGAATTCGGACTTGAATTTGAGGCCCGAATGTTGTAATGCTAATTAATTAGGCCTTGTTAGAGACAAATTAAATAGAAAATCATAGTTTGCTTTAGGTTGGCTTTTAAATAATAAAACAAGGTGCGCTACGCCAAATGAAACCCATAAATTGCGTGGCCCTCTTTAAATGCTTATAATAAAATGCTTAGAATTCGGGACGTGCCATTTAGCAAATTTTCATGGCCTCCCGCAAAGTTAACAACACGCTAGTTGCTTTAGGCCCGTCATTTAATAATATTACTTTCTTAAATTCGGGTGCACATTTATGTGACCCAAATGCAAATCCCAACGAAGTCGAAATGTGTCAAAATCCACGGGTGCATTTATGTGACGTGGTTCGAGACGTGTTTTCACGATGTTGCAATTCTCTTTAAAAATAATAATAAAAGCGGTTTAAAGTTAAAAAGCACATAGGTTAAAACATGTATTAAAATCAGATTTTTAGCCAATTATAATAATTTAAGCGACCGTGCTAGAACCACGGGATCCGGGGGTGCCTAACACCTTCCCTCGGGTCAACAGAGTTCCTTATTCAGAATTTCTGGTTCGCAGACTCCAACTGGGAAGTCGAAATTTTCCTCGATTTGGGATTCAAGTTAAACCGGTGACTTGGGACACCAAAAGCCAATCCTATCCCAAGTGGCGACTCTAAAAATCAAATAAATAATCTCATTTCGAATAATGTCACTTTAAATAGAAAAACTCCCTCATACATTATCCTTCGGGGTGGGTGTGTAAAAAAGGAGGTGTGACAACTTAGGTTGAAAGCAGTGACGAGCTGGAACATAGGACGGGTCCAACACCAATAACCAATAGCAGTTCATAACAGCGTAGAGCATATATAAATAAGGAAGTAGAACAGAGAAAAAATGCTCGGCTTTTCACAGTTTCCGAAACTAGTTCCACTTTTCAAGAATATAAGTGAAAACTCAAATCCTTTACCGAAATCGTCGTAAAATATGAGATAGTTTGAAAATTATAATTTTTCTTAAAATCTTTTTCACAATAAATAGGATGTTTCATTTTCAGATAGCATGGTAGCAAGTGTGAAATACCTCTTTATGACCACATATCAATGTGTGTAAAAAGTCAGGAACGACGTGATAACGTACATCATGAGGAAAAATACATCTCTATGCATGTATGTCATATGAGCATGCCAATGCCACGTATCTCAGAGATGAGTCATGTACTCACACTCTCAAAGTACTCAACCTCACTGTCCCATACTTTCCACTCATCATGCTCAACCACTCTATACTGTATATGGCCCATACTATCCAGGGAAGATCCATCCCGAAATATATACATTACTGACCATCAGACACTTAGTACCGTGGAAAGCAAATCCGGCCCCATGGAGAAGATCCATCTCCTAGTATATAAATGCTTCGGACAAGATCCATGTCCAGGGAAGATCCATCCCTCAAAATAATCAACCGCGCTCACTTGGGGTGTGCAGACTCCGAAGGGGCTCCTTTAGCCCAAGCGCTATAATCTGCACGGACAACTCACGTGCTATAGTATCAATATCAGAATCCACATGGACAACTCATGTGCTGCACGGACAACACAGGTGCTATTGTATCAATAACCTCACAATTGGGCCCTCGGCCTCACTGAGTCATCAATCTCTCCCATCTCACCCACGGGCTCACAATGTCATGAAATTGACCGGGAACACTGATATGATGTATAAATAAGTAACAACTGAGACTGAGATATTATATGAATGCATGAATGTGACTAAGTCAAAAATATCAGTGAAATCAATGAGATGGAAGCAAGAAACGACCACTATGGGTCACATAAATATCATCTTAAAGCCTAAACATGATATATAGCATGATGTACAGCTCTTTTACTTTATCACATGGTAAAAACGTATATATCAACAAAATAGGTCCACTATTCAGTGCCCTAGAAACAACAGAGTCACAATTCACGGGGTGCACCACCCACATGCCCGTCACCTAGCATGTGCGTCACCTCAACACCAATCACATAGCATATAATTCGGGGTTTCAAATTCTCGACACTACGTTTAGAAGAGTTACTTATCTTAAACAAGCCAATTCCAACGCCGAGCAAGCCAAGCAATGTTCCAAGAATGCCATCACGCGTGTAGCAACCTCCAAACGGCTCAAAACTAGCCAAAAGCAACTCAAATAAATCAGATAAAGCCCAAGGAAACAATAACAATTGATAAAGATCGAATCCTAAGTCAAACCAGCCCGAAAATCACACCTGGGCCCGCACAAACGGAATCAGACAAAACACACAAAATCTGACAACCAATTTAATTACGAGTCCAACCATACTAGTTTCACTCAATTCCGATTCCAAATCGTTGATCAAAACTCAAAAATTCATATTATGAAACTTTAGGCCACAACCGCCAAATTTCTCCTTCAATTCATCAACCAATTGCTAAAAATGAACATGGATTCATGAAATATAATCAAAAGTGAGTAGAGAACACTTACCCCAATCCTTGTGATGAAATTTGCTCAAAAAATAGCCTCAACCCGAGTCTCACATCTTAAAATAGGAAGAAAGAACCAAAACCTCGATTTATAGCTTCTGCTCAGCAATTTCTGCATTTGGGAACAATAGGTGACTCTCGCTTTGTCGGGAAAGGACTCGCATTTGCGAGATAGCCGCTTTTGCGATGGCCATGACCGCACATGCGGCCGCACTTCTACGCAATTACCTCCACATATCCGGACTTCCACTCCTCAATGAAATCTCGCATCTGCGACGCTTGGATCGCATCTGCGGCCATCGCACCTGCGCAATATCAATCGCAGGTGCGGAACACCAGAACCAGCAGCTCCTCAGCAATGAAAACATGAAGGAAAATGATCCGAAAACAATCTGAAGCACGTCCGATCCCCTCGGGACCCCGTCCAAACATACCAACAAGTTCCAAAACATAAAAAAAACCTACTCGAGGCCTCAAAACACACATAACAACATCAAAACGACAAATCACACCTCAATTCAAATTCGATGAACTTGGAACTTCATTCTTCCACAACAGATGCTGAAACCTATCAAATCACGTCCGATAGACCTCAAATTTTGAACACAAGTCACATTTGACATTACTTACCTGCTCCAACTTTCGAAATCGAAATCCGACCTCGATATCAAAAAGTCTACACCAGGTCAAACTTTCAAAAATTGCAACTTTCGCTATTTCAAGCCAAATTCCACTACAGACCTCCAAATCATGATCCGGACGCGCTCCTATGTCAAAAATCACCCAAGGGAGCTAACGGAACCATCACAATCTAATCCGAGGTCAATTACTAAAAAGTCAAACTTGGTCAAACCTTTCCAATTTGAAGCTTCTAGCTGAGAATCATTCTTCTAAATCAATTCCGAGTAACCTGAAAACCAAAATCGACGATTCACATAAGTCATAATACATCATACGGAGCTACTCATGCCCTCAAACAATCAAGCGAAGTGCAAATTCTCAAAACGATCGGTTGGGTGGTTACATTTGGGAAGAAAAGTCTCTTGGAAAATCGCCTCTAGAGTGTTTAAGGTTGAGAAATGGTATAAAATGAGCTAAGTCCCGTTTTTTTCATATTTTACCCAACTACAGATATCGCAATTGCGATGTCTTGTTCGCAATTTCGAACACCTATAATGCGAGACAATGATCACAATTGTGATGTCTTGTTCGTAATTGCGAACACCGCAAATGCGAGATAAGGGTCGCAAATGAGATAAGTCCCGTTTTTTTCCATATTTTACCCAACTACAGATATCGCAATTGCGATGTCTTGTTCGCAATTTCGAACACCGATAATGCGAGACAATGATCACAATTGTGATGTCTTGTTCGTAATTGCGAACACCGCAAATGCGAGATAAGGGTCGCAAATGAGAACCCTGTCACAGTAGGCAGAAGTCTCAATGCGACATAAAGATCACAATTGCGAAGACACCACCATGACAAATGCGGTCTAGGACTTTGCAAATGCGAAGCTGGCTCCAGTAGTTAGTATTCGTAAATGCGACAACTTCTTTCGCAAAAGCGAAAGTCCATAGTTCGCAAATGCGAACAAATTCTTGCAAATACGAGCACCTCACCTAGCCCATGCTCATAAATGCGAACAATTATTCGTAAAAGCAAGGTGTGTAATTGCGAGATCTGCAATAGAGTACCAGAACTGATATTGCACCAGCAGTCCTAGCATTAGCGAAACTGATCCGAAACACGTTTGAAACTCACCCGAGCCCCCTGGGATCCAAATTAAACATGCAAATAAGTGTAATAACATCATACAAACTTTTTCTCACAATCAAATCACCAAAATAACATCTAAATACATGAATCAATCCTCAAAATGAATGAAATTCCAAAGTGAAACTCAAGAACACAAGAATCACATCTAAACGTCCGAATCATATCAAATCAATTCCGAATAGAACCAAATTTTGCAAAAAAGTTTCAAATAGAGATACAGACTTATTCCAACTTTCAATATCAAAATTCAAACCCGTTAGCTAAGAAGTTAACTTACGGTCAGACCTAGAAATTTCCAACTTCCTAAAATACTAGTTTTCGGCAAAATGAGTCAAAACATGTTAGGGACTTCCGAATTCAATTTCGTACATATGCCCATATCCCAAATCATGATACCGATTAGGGTCCATTTACATAAAGTATTGACCGTAGTCTACTCAAACCATTTTTAAGGAAAAAATTCACATTTTTTTTAATTTTTCATGTAAAAACTTTTTGGAATAAGACACAGACTACGCATGCAAATTGAGAAATATTAAATGGAGCTAATCAAGGTCTGAGGACACTGAAATAGAGGCTAAATCTCAAAATGACTGATTGAGTCATCACACTTAACTAATTCAAATTCGTGCATAAAGGAAAAGCGTTATCTACCATGAATTTTCCATTCTTAAATTAAAGTTCGAACACCACACTTTTGGTCGAGGGTGGATGAATACCATGTTAGGAGTTTACCCTAATTTTCTTACTATATCTAAATTTTATCTTTTTCTCGAAGGAAGGACAAAGACTTAACATAATTGATATTAATTTTTCCCAAAAGAAAAATATAAATCTTTCATTTTCTTTTGGCTAATCCATCTTTTGGAGGAAATGGTTTCTATAAATTGAAGATCCTTCCTTTTCATACAATATAACCTCGTAATGTAGTCATAAAAAGAGTTTTTTTTGTCTAAATTCTTATCTCAAAAATTTATTTTCTATTATATTAGTGATAAATCATATGCTGTCATAACAAATTATTATGGATCTTTTAGTATTATTTTTCTTGGTTATCTAAGTTATTATCCTTTAAGGTTTACCTTGTTAGCTTCCACATGATGCCTTATTATTTTGATCCAATAAATGATATCAGAGCGAGATCGAAGATTAACTCATGGCGAGTTTCACTTTAGCTACAATAAGTAAGACAATAATGAAGATTTATAATACAAATGCTACTCAATGTGGAGATAAATATTTTCAACTATATTCAATATTCTTGATGATGTATCTTTTTTAAGAATAAAAAAATATTTTGCAACTATTTTTAGCTCATACTTACGAATCTGCTTTTAAGTCATGCTTACTTTTAATAACCAATATCAATTCTAAATCATAATATTATTAATGTTAAAATATGGCAAGCAACATCCATATGTTAGAAGATTATGTAAACAAGGAGGATCAAGAATCCAGGCAAGGGAAGATTTGTTAGGGTTTACCCTGATTTTTTTATCATGTTTGAATTTTACCTTTCTTGAAGGAAGTATACATAGTTTATTATAAGTGATTTTTTACTTTTATCAAAACAAAAATATAAATCTTATATATTTGACTAATCCTCTTTCTTGAGGAAAAGTTTTTGAAATTTTATTGATTTAAAAATTATTACTTCTCTCACAACACAACCCCCATAATGTAGTTATTAAAATAGTTTTGTTGGGAGGAGAGGAGGGAGGGTGTAATAATCCAGTTGGTAATTTTTGAGTATTTTAGTCATGATTTCCCTATTTGATGCCTTACTTATGTGTAATTGTGGTTATGTGATTTGTCGGGGTGGTTGATTTAGTTTCGAGGAGGTTTTGGAGTGAATTAGGATACTTAGTCCTAAGGTTGAAAGCTTAAGTTGTAAGAGTTGACCGGAGTTTTATTTTTGTGTAGATGACTCTGTGATGGTATTTTGACGATTCCAATAGCTTTGTCTGGTGATTTTGGACTTAGGTGTATGTCCAGATTTGGATTTGGAGGTCCGTAGGTCGATTTGAAGTTTTTTGGCGAAAGTCAGAAAGTTGAAGGTTTGGAAGGTTGACAGGTTCGAACGAGAGTTAACTTTGTTGATATTGGGTTCAGATTTTTGTTCTAGGAGTTGGAATAGGACCTTTATGTCAGTTGGGACTTGTGGACAAAATTTAAAGTCATTCCGGGTTGGTTTGATTTTATTCGGCATAAGTTTTAGAAGTTGGAAGTTTATTAGTTTCATTAGGCTTGAATTGGAGTGCAATTCATGGTTTTGGTGTTGTTTTATGTGATTTGAGGCTTCAAGTAGGTTCGTATTATATTTTAGGACTTGTTGGTATATTTGGTTGGGGTCCAAGGGTCCTCGGGTGTGTTTTGGATTGGTTTTGGCTTGATTGGATATTGTGTTGCATGACTGAAGAGTTGCTGAAACTGGTGTATTTGCACCTGCAATTAGGCTGGCTGTAGATGCGGACCCGCAGGTGCGGCCGTTTGACCGCAGGAGAAAAGGGTGAGGCTGGAAGAGGAAGTCCACGATGCAGACAGGTGTGCGCAGGTGCCGAATGAGTCCGCAGAAACAGACTCGCAGATGCGAAGGATAATCTGTAGAAGTGGAATGTCGGGCGCTTGGAGAGAGCTGAAGATGCGGGCATTGTTCCGCAGAAGCGGCACCAGAGAAGAGGTTAAGTGACCGCACATGAGATTTCGCTAGAAAACTTCATATATTCGAAGGGTTTGAGTATTTTCTCATTTTGGGACTTTTGGAGCTCGGCTAAGGGAAATTTTTGAGATACGTTTTGCTTCAATTGAAGAGGTAAGTGAAATATAATCACTTTTGAAGTTAGATATTGATTACCCATTGATTATTACACCTAGTTTATATGAATTTAAGGTGAAATTAGGGGATTTTTGGCTATATTATTGGAGAGTGAGAACGATTTGAGGGTCGATTTGTGATTGAAATTGGATGAAATTGGTATGGTTGGACTCGTATATGAATGGAAGTTCGAAATTAGTGAATTTTGTCAGGTTTTGGGGTGGGGGTTCGGGTTGACGTTTTGGGTCGAGTTTGCATATTTTATTCAAGATCTTAGCTTTATCACTTGAAATTATTTTCGATGTCGTTAATGGATGATATTAAGTTGCTTTTGCTGGATTCGAGTCACTTGGAAGACGATTCGCGTGGGAAGGGCTTTTTGGAGTATTGATCTCTGCATTTTGAGGTAAGTAACATATCTAAACTTTGAATTGAGGGTAACTAACCCTAGGACCTATGTTATAGGAGATGAGTCGGGGTGACACACATGCTAGTTCACGGGCGTGAGTGTGTGCACCGGAGTATTCACAATCCAAGTTGACTTTAGAATACTGTCGAACTTGTTTTTCTATCATGATTGTTATATTCACTTTTTCCCTACTCATTTGATTACTTGAATTATTATTCATGTTAGAAATCATTTTTAAAATATGTGCTAACTTGGTTGAGACATAATGGTCTATTCATATTGTTTTGAGTTGTTTGCCTTAACTGTAAGTATATACTCAGTCATGATTCCTCATTTACTTATCTTATGTCAGTCTCCGTGTACTACGTGTTTAATTCACCACATGTTGTTGTTTTCCATATGTGACACTATTTGAACCGAGTTCTATAAGGTTGTGAGCCCTTGAGACTTGTGAGGTTGTTGACTGTTATTGGTCTTAAAGCCACATTGTGAGTAATATTTTGATCGGGTTCCATGCTGCAACAGACCTTATTGGCTATTGATTGATATTTGGATCGGGTTGTATGCCGCAACATGCCATATTGAAATTTGATTAGCGCTTGGGCAGTATCTGCCCCTCTAAAGTCTGACACACCAGCAATATATATATATATATATATATATATATATATATATAGTGCTGAGTGTTATGGTGAGGGGCAAATATGCCAGGCACCCGTATAGTGCTGAGTGTTATGTGTGTAATTTTAGGGGACATTGTGCCAAGCACCGTGAGTAAGCTGAGAATGGTTATTCTTCATGGTTTCATTGTGATTTTACTGATCTGACATGTATATTTGACATGTAGACATAGATATATACTTTCCTCATGCTAGCTAGTAAATGAGATGTTTATTCTTTCTTGGGCTTTATTTGTCATACTTGGTAAGCATGTCTAAATTCATGTAATGTGAACAAGCTAAGCATGATATCATTGAGTTATTTACCTATACAGATTCCTTTATGTCTTGAGTTGTTTCTGGCTATTGATATTGCTCTTTGAATTTTTCTTATGAGTCATGATTGCTTTCAGCCAAAGGTTTGGCTTGCTACTTATTGAGTACATGGGTCGGTTGTACTCATATTACACTCTGTACTTCCTGTGCAGATTCAGGTATCTTGATGGGGTCATTGCTAGGGTTTTGTTGATACCAGATTTTGGGAGACAACAAGGTAGCTGTTATGTCGTTCGTAGACCTTGAAGTTCTCTTTCATTTATTCCTATTATTACTATTCTACTGTTATGACAGTTGAATTAAGGATTTGGTCTTGTGTTTTGATATTTAGTGGTGCTCATGTACTCATTGATATTTCCGTTGTTGAGTTTATTAAACCCTGTCTTGTTGAATTTCATGTTGTTGTTTAACTATTGTCTTGCCTAGTAAGTAGTGTTAGGCGTCTTCGAGGCTCCGGTGGGAGTTGGGTCGTGACAAGTTGGTGTCAGAGCACTATGTGGCTTAGGTCTCACGAGTCATGACCAAATTTAGCAGCATCTTGCGAATCGGTACGAGACGTTTATACTTATCTTTGAGAGGCTAACAAACTATTAAGAAAGTTCATTTTCTTGCATTCTTGTTGTGCGGATTTTCTATTTCCGAAGTCTGAACATTTATTCTTCTATTCTCTCACAAATGGTGAGGACACGATCAACTGATCAGGCACTAGTACCACCAGTTAGGGCCGCGAGAGGTCGGGGCTGAGGTAGAGGCCAAGTTAGGGCTCGCACTGCAGCGAGGGCAGCACTTGTTGAGCCACCACTTCCTCCAATGGAGGAGCAAGTAATGGATACAATTGAGCCGGTGGGACAAGCTCAGACACCGGTGGTACCTGTTGTGATACCTAGTCTTCAAGAGGCTTCGGCTCAGATATTGAGAATGTGTACGGGCTTGTCTCAGGAGGTTATGATGCTAGTTGCACCAACTACTTCACTGGCTAGGGGAAGAGCCCAGACTCCTGCCGCCCGCACTTCAAAGAAGCTAACTCTGGTTCATTAGACACCAGGGGTACTACTAGCATATCCAGTTGTTGCTGCTCGGGCCGAGGTTGGTCCACCTATGACTGATTTCGAGTAGAGGAGGTTGGAGCGGTTTAGGGGGATTGAGTCTCTCGAGCTCAATCGACGAGATTCAGAGGATGCTCGTGATTTTCTAGACCGGTGCCATTAGATTCTTCGCACCGCGGGTATTGTAGATATCAATGGAGTTGCTTTCACTACCTTTCGGCTAACAAGGGTAACTTACAATGGTGGCACACTTATGAGTTGAGCAGTCCAGTCGGCGCAGCCCCAATTACATGGCATGAGTTCTTAGTTCTCATCTTAGAGTTCTTTGTTCCCCATACTTGTAAAGAGGAGCTGCGTAGAGATTTTGAGCAACTACGCCAGGGAGATATGAATATGACTTAGTATGAGACGATTTTTGTAGATTTGGCTCGTCATGCCATATAATTTGTTGCCACCGAGAGAGAGATGATCAGTAGGCTTATTGATGGCCTCAACTATGGTATGCGTTACAGTTTAGCTCGAGAAGCCGAGATAGATGATGGGTTTGATTAGGTGTTCGTGATTGCTAGGCACTTTGAGCGGGTTCACAGGCTTGAGCGCGAGGAGTGGGAGGGAAAGAGGCCTAGTGTTCAGGTGGTTTCAGTGGTACCTAATCTGGTGTCCAGTAACATCACGGTAAGGGTCGTCCTTTTAGGCCCACTCAACTAGCTCGTCAAGTTCCTCGTGATTCTTCAGCAAGCCACGGTTCGTACAGCACTTCATCAATTCATGGTTCGTCAGTACTGGGGACTTCCATTAGTTATTCTAGTTCTCGGGGTCTGATTCAGGCCCCGCAGTCATCCTTAGGTCGATTTTGCTATGAGTATGGGGAATTGTGGCATGTGAGGAGGTAATTACCCTATCTTATCGGATGTCCCGTCCAAATGAGATGTCAGGCTATGACTCCCACATAAGTTACTACACCACCGCTCAGCTAGATCGGGGTAGAGGTCGTACGGGTCGAGGTCGCCCTAGAGGGGGAGGTCAGTTAGGTGGTGGTCAAGCTCGCTTCTATGCATTTCCCGCTAGACTACATGCAGTTGCTTGTGGCGTTGTAACAACGTGTATTGTTTCAGTGTTCCACAGGGGTGCTTCAATGTTATTTGATCATGGTTCCACTTATTCATATACGTTATCATACTTTGCTCGTTATTTGGACATGCCTCATGATTTTTTAGTTATGTTTGTTCATGTATCTATGTCGTTGGGTGATTCTATTATTGTGGGTCGTGTGTATTGATCGTGTGTGATGACATTAGCATTATGAGACAAGAGTTGATATTTTATTGCTTAGCATGGCTGATTTTAACGTGAATTTTGGCATGATTTGGTTGTCGCCATATCACTCTATCCTTGATATCCACTCTAAGACCGTGGCGTTGGCGATGGTGGGGGGTGCCAAGGTTGGAATGGAGAGGGTTCCTGGATCATTTTCCTAGTAGAGTGATTTTGCATTTGAAGGTTCAACGGATGGTTACGAAGGGATGTTTGGCGTACTTGGCCTTCGTGAGGGATGTTAGTGCTGATACTCCTATTGTTGAGTTAGTTCCGATAATGAGAGACTTCCTAGAGTGCATGCCAGATTTTAGTATTGATCTGGTGTCGGACACTCAGCCCATCTCTATTTTACCGTATCGTATGGCACATATAGAGTTGAAGGAGTTGAGGGAACAGTTGCATGATACTTGATAAGGGCTTCATCAGGCCTAGTGTGTCACCTTGGGGTGCACCGAAACTATTTGTGAATGAAGAATGATGGTACTATGAGGATGTGTATGGGCTATAGGCAGCTGAACAAGGTTATTACTACGAACAAATACCCACTACCACACATTGAAGACTTATTTGATCAGCTTCAGGGTACTAGAGTGTTCTCGAAGATTGAGTTGAGGTCAGGGAATCATGAGTTCAAGATCCGAGATTCAGATATTTTGAAGACTGCTTTTAGGACCGGCTATGGTCACTAAGAGTTTTTGGTGATGTCTTTAGGGCTGACCAAAGCCCCAGCAGCTTTCATGCACTTGATAAACAACATGTTCCAGCAATACAATGATTCATTCAACATAGTTTTCATTGATGATATATTGGTACATTCACGCATCTAGGAGGATCATGAGAAGCATCTGAGGATCGTGCTCTAGAATGTTATCACAGATGATATTTTGCTTTCGAACATTGATTTGAGGGAGAAGAAACTATATGCTAAATTTCCCAAGTGTGAGTTTTGGCCTGACTCGGTGACGTTTTTAGGACATGTGGTGTCCTGTGGGGGGACAAAGGTGGATCCAAAGAAGGTTGAAGTAGTTCACAGTTGGCCCAAAACGTCTTCTGCTACTGAGATCCGGAGTTTCTTTGGTTTGGCCGAGTATTATCGCTGTTTTGTGGAGGGTTTCTCATACTTTGATGCACCTTTGGCTAGATTGAACTAGAAGAGTGCCCAATTCAGGTGGTCTAAGGAGTGTGAGGAGATCCTTCAGAAGCTCAAGACTGCCTTAACTATAGCTCCAAATCTAATTTTTACTTCGAGATCGAGTTCTTATACAATTTGTTGTGATGCTTCACGGATTGGCATTGGATGTTTGTTGATATAGGAGGGTAGAGTGATTGCTTATGTTTTGCGTTAGTTGAAGCCCAATGAGAATAACTACCGTGTATATGATTTGGAGTTGGCATCCATTTTTCACGGATTGATGATTTGGAGGCACTATCTCTACGGTGTATCTTGTGAGGTGTTCACAAATCATAGGAGTCTAAAGCACTTATTCAAGAAAAAGGATCTGAACTTGAGGCAACGGAGGTGGTTGGAGCTACTAAAGGACTATGATATCACATTTCTTTATCACTAGTGGAAGGCCAATGTAATGGCCGATGCTTTGAGTGGAAGGTTGAGAGAATAGGGAGTCTTGCTTATATTCCACTTTGGGAGAGACCCTTAGCATTGGATGTTCAGGCTTTGTCCAATCGCTTTGTGAGGTTCGATATTTCGGAGCCTAGTCGGGTTCTGGCTTGCGTGGTTTCACAGTCATCTTTGTTCGAGCGCATCAAGGTGCGTCAGTATGATGATCCCCGCATGCTTATCCTAAAGGACACGGTGCATTACAGTGATGCTAAATAGGTTACTATTGGAGATAACGGCGCATTGAGGATGTATGGTTGGATTTGTCTTCCAAATGTGGATGGGCTGCGAGGGCTGATACTTGAGGAGGCTTATAGATCGTGGTATTCCATTCATCTGGGTGCCGTGAAGATGTATTGGGATTTAAGGCAACACTATTGGTGGCAGCAGGCAAAGAAAGATATTGTTGAGAATGTTTCTCGATATTTGAACTATCAGCACGTGAAGTACGAGCATTAGAGACCTGGTGGTTTGCTTTAGAGGCTTGATATTCCGTAGTGGAAGTGGAGCGTATCACGATGGATTTTGTAGTTGGACTTCAATGGACATTGAGGAAATTTGATGCATTTTGGGTTATTGTGGATAGATTAACCAAGTCTGCACACTTCATTTCAGTTGTGACTACCTCCTCTTCAGAGAAGATGGCTTGGATTTTCATTCGTGAGATTGTTCGCCTTGATGGTGTGCCCGTGTCTATTACCTTGGATCAAGGCATGTAGTTGACATTGTAGTTTAGAAAGTGTTGTAGTGAGAGTTGGGACCACGGGTATAGCTGAGTACACCATTTCTTCCCCAAATGGACTGGCAGTCCGAGCACACTATTCAAATCTTGGAGGATATGTTACATGCATGTGTTATTGATTTTGGGAGTTCACGGGATGATTTTCTTCCGTTAGCGGAGATTGCCTACAACAACAACTGTCAGTATAATATCCAGATAGCTCCTTATGAGGCCTTATATTGGAGGAGATGTCGTTCTCCGGTTGGTTGGTTTGAGCCCGGGGAGGCTAGGTTGTTGGGCAGTGATTTGTTCCGTGACGTTTTTGAGAAGGTAAAGTTGACCTAGGAGCGACTTCATACAACACTGTCTAGGCAGAATAGTTTTGCTGACAGGAAGGCTATTGATGTTTCATACATGGTGGGTGAGAAGGTTCTACTCAGAGTGTCACCCATGAAGGGTGTGATGAGATTCGAGAAAAAGGGAAAGTTGATCCCTATGTAAATTGGTCCTTTTGAGGTGCTTGAGAGAGTTGGGGAGGTGGCCTATACACTTGCCTTGCCACCTAGTCTATCTGATGTTCACCTAGTAATTCATGCGTCGATGCTCCGGAAGTGTTATGGTGATCCATCACATGTTTTAGACTTCAACACAGTACACCTAGATGGGGATTTGACCTATGATGTAGAGCCAGAGGGCATTTTGGACCGACAGGTTCAAAAGTTGAGTATGAAAAACATAGCTTCGATGAAGGTGAATTGGAGGGGTTAGCCAGTTGAGGACGCTACATGGGAGGTTGATTAGGAGATGTGGAACAAATCCACACTTATTTGAGACTCGAGATATGATTCTAGACCCGTTCAAGGACGAACATTTATTTAAGGGAGAGGGGGAGAGTATAACGACCCGGTCGGTCGTTACGAGTATTTTAACCATGTTTACCCTATTTGATGCCTTACTTATGTGTAATTGTGGTTACATGACTTTTCGGGATGGTTGATTTGGTTTCGGGGAGGTTTTGGAGTGAATTGGGACACTTAATCCTAAGATTGGAAGCTTAAATTGTAAGAGTTGACTAGAGTTTGACTTTTGTGTATACGACTCCGGAATGGTATTTTGACAATTCCAATAACTTTTATGGTGATTTTGGACTTAGTCTTATGTTTGGATTTGAATTTGGAGGTCCATAGGTTGATTTGAAGCTTTTCGGCGAAAGTTGGAAAGTTGAAGGTTTAGAAGGTTGATAGGTTTGACCG
This sequence comes from Nicotiana attenuata, assembly GCF_001879085.1. Classification (NCBI taxonomy): domain Eukaryota; kingdom Viridiplantae; phylum Streptophyta; class Magnoliopsida; order Solanales; family Solanaceae; genus Nicotiana; species Nicotiana attenuata. Next base: position 166,403 of record NW_017671041.1, read on the forward strand.
AGAGTTGACTTTATTGATATCGGTTTCACATTTTGTTTCGAGAGTTGGAATAGGACTGTTGTGTCATTTGGGACTTGTGTGCAAAATTAGAGGTCATTCTGGGTTGGTTTGATGTGATTCTACATGAGTTTTAGAAGTATGAAGTTCATTAGTTTCATTAGGCTTAAATTGCAGTGTGATTCATGGTTTTGTTGTTGTTTTATGTGATTTGAGGCTTCGAGTAGGTCCAAATCGTATTTTAGGACTTGTTGGTATGTTTGGTTGGGGTTCCGGGGGACTCGGGTGTGTTTCGAATTGGTTTCGGCTTGTTTGTATATTGTGTTGTATGGCTGCAGGACTACTAAACCTGGTGTATTTGCACCTGTGGAGGGCTTGGCCGCAGATGCAGAGCCGCTGGTGCGGACGTTTTATCGCATGAACGAAGGGTGTGCAGAAGCGCTTGCACAAATGCGAAAGAATGATCCACAGAAGCGGAAGGTCGGGAGCTTGGAGGGAGCCTCATATGCGGCCACTGTTCCGTAGAAGCGGTTTAGTGACTGCGGATGCGATTTTTCTGGCAGACTTCATATATTTGAAGGGTTTGAGTGTGTTCTCAATTTGGGAGTTTTGGAGCTTGGCTAAAAGCGATTTTTGGGAAACTTTTTGCAGCAATTGAAGAGGTAAGTGAAGTTTAATCACTTTTGATGTTAGGTATTGATTACCTATTGATTATTACACAGGTATTGATTACCTATTGATTATTACACCTAGTTTATGTAATTTAAGGTGAAATTTGGGGATATTAGGGTATTTTATTGGAGAGTGGGATTTGATGATTTGAGGGCTAATTTTTGGATAGAATTGAATAAAATTGGTATGGTTGGACTCGTATTTCAATGGATGTTTGGAATTTGTGAATTTTGTCTTGTTCCGGGGTGCGGGATATGGGTTAACGTTTTGAGTTGACTTTGCATATCTTATTCAAGATCTTAACTTTATCATTTGAAATTGTTTCCGATGGCTTTTATGGATGATATTAAGTTGCGTTGGCTAGATTCAAGTCGTTCGGAGGTCAATTCGAGTGGGAAGGGCTTCTTGAAGTATCGATCTCCGCGTTTTGAGGTCTGTAACATATCTAAACTTTGATTTGAGGTCGGGGAGAAAACTCCAAAATCCAAAACGTTGGTTGGGGTTCCAAACTGTCACGACCCTAAACCCAGACCCGATCGTGATGGCGCCTCTCGTGAAGACAAGGCCAGCCGACACAATTCCAATTCGAAGTCAAACAGCTAAACAGCAATAAAACTGGCTAAAATATGATTTAACAGTACTAAGTAGCAGATAATATCATAACAATGCGGAAGTACAACCCAAACACAGCCCAAACCGGAGTGTCACTAGTCATGAGCATCTACTAAGGTCTAAATACAACTGACAAAGTCTGAAATGTACTAAGTACAGACTGATAGAATAAAGAGGGAGAAAAACAGTGCTGCGAACGCCGGCAGCTACCTTGCTAAACTCCGATGAATCTGCCTCCGATCAACCAATACCCGCTACCGGGTTCAGAAAATACCTGAATCTGCACACAAGGTGCAGGGATTAAAGTGAGTACTTCCAACTCAGTGAGTAATAATCATAAATAAAGAATGAGTGATAAGAAATCACGAAAAGTGTATGAACATGCTGTATAGAAGCAGTTCAAAAACCAGTAAGGAAGCAATGAAGCTGTATAATCCCTTAAAACATCTTAACTCGGTTTAAAACTTCTTTGAAAATGACATTTTCAACAATTACGCAAACGAATGCAGAACGACTAGTGCAGATAGGCACAGAAATTCGCCCCTCGGGCACAAATACACAATCCTTTTCGTAGCTTAATAACTTCAGTTTAAATGAAAGATTATTTAAAACATTTGTTCAACATTTTCAATAGAGGCTCGGTCTAAAGATGAGCAAAAGCAGTAATTAAATCACCATGTTCAATGGAAACTCACTTTAAAGAGGAGTGAAAACAGTAAATTCATAACTAGCCCCTCAGGCAAAACATCACTCCTGTACATGTATATATCTATATATATAGCCCCTCGGGCAAGCATCTTAGTCACTCGTGACTCAACTCTTACCAATCAACGCTCACACTCAGCACTCACACTCAATAGGTACCATATAGTAACCGCTGCGGCGTGCAGCCCGATCCACATATATAGTCGACTGCGCTCACAAGGGGTGTGCAGACTCTGGAGGGGCTCCTACAGCCCAAGTGCTATATCGCTGCGGCGTGCAGCCCGAACCACATACATACATACATACATACATACATACATACATACATATACATATATATATATATATATATATATATATATATATATATATATATATATATATATATATATATATATATTGTTGCGGCGTGCAACCCGATCCATAAGTATATAATCCTCACAACCAGGCCCTCGGCCTTTCTCAGTCATTAACCTCACAATCAGACCCTCGGTCTATCTCAGTCATCAAACTCACGATCACTCGGACCATCAATAAAACAGGGAACTCAGCCCAAACGGTTTTCACATTTTTAAGAGGTAAAGTGATAAAACAGATTTAAACAATAACAGGTAAAACATGATTGAGGATATGTTTTCAAAACCAATAGAGTGAGGAAGATTAGTAAAAATGCCCCTAAGGGTCTCAACAGGTCGGCACAAGGCCCCAAACATGGCATACAGCCCAAAATATAATATCAATCTCCAAAAATATGGAATATCATAAGATTCCAAAATCAAATACGCGACTTAACAGTCGTACGGGACGGACCAAGTCACAACCCCCAACAGTTCACAACTCCACGCTCGTCATCTAGCGTGTGCGTTACCTCAAAGTAGCACAACGTTGTGAAAATCCGGGGGTTTCAAAACCCTCATAACAGCATTTACAATCATTACTTACCTCGAACCGGCTAAATCTCTAGCTCGCGAACGCCTTTGCCCCTCNNATTCCCTCTTCAAATCCTTCACAAAAGGTCCAAAAATTGCTCAACAATGGAGAAAATAGACCAAAAGTCGCGGACAAGGGCTATAAAAACATTCTGCCCAGGCTTTAAAAGCCTTCTTCGCGAACGCGGGATGATCATCGCGTTCACGATGAACAAAACACCAGCCATCAAAAATTTGCTCTATGCGTTCGCGGCACCAGCCTCGCAAACGTGATACACACTGGATACTGAACTACGCGAATGCGGCCCAATACTCGCGAACGCGATTAATAACTTGACCTCAAACCCAGCTGACCACTTTCCTTCTATGTGAACGCGGCATGAACCTCGCGAACGCCATGCACGAGACTCCAGCCCTTCGCGAACGCGTAACCTTCATCGCGATCGCGAAGGGCAATTCCTCAACCTCACTAGCTAACCCTTCGCGAACGCAAGGACCTACTCGCGAACGCGAAAGTCAATTTTCCTGAAATCCTTCAGCAGTTTTCTGCAACTTTTCAAAACAAGAAATGGCCCGATTGATACCCGAAACTCACCCAAGGCTCTCGGGACCTCAACCAAACATGCCAACATATCCCATAACATCATTCAAACTTGTTCCAACCTTCGGAACGCTCAAAACAACATTAAAATACCAAATTGCATCGAATTCAAGCCTAAGAATTTCAAAATCTTCCGAATTACGCTTCTAATAAACCACTCAACCAAACCATGTCGGAATGACCTGAAATTTTGCACACACATCCCGAATGACATAACGAAACTACCGCAACTTCCGGAATTTCATTCCGACCTCTATATCAAAATCTCACCTATCAATTGGAAAACGCAAAATCTTAATTTCGCCAATTCAAGTCCTAACCTTCCACGGACCTCCAAAATGCATTCCGACCACGCTCCTAAGCCCCAAATTACCTAACGGAGCTAACCAAATCATAAAAATTCTGATCCGAGATCATATGCAAATAAGTCAAAATTTTGGTCAAACCTTTCAAATTTCAAGCTTCAACTGAGAACTGTTCTTCCAATTTCATTTCGATTACCCTAAAAACCAAAACCAACGATTTACATGAGTCATAATACATTACACGGGGCAAGTCATGCCCAAGAACTGGCGAGCGAAGTGCAAAAGCTCAAAACGACCGGTCGGGTTGTTACATCCTCCCCCACTTAAACATACGTTCGTCCTCGAACGTGCCCAGAGCTGTTCTAAAAGCCAACCAATCGCTAAATAACTTTACCATGCATATACCTGGGGGTGGTCCCACATCACCCTATCTCATATAGGTCCGATAACACAACGTAATTAAAATTTCACAATTCAATCTAGCCCATAAACCATAGAACCGCATTTCCACTTCTAAAATCATCAATGCGATCAGAATCTCACATCTATACTCTGAATAAGCCCGAACAAGCCGTAATAACCCATACCAGCAGCCTCAGGTGCAATTACATGATATACCACATAACTCAAACACTTGTAGCGATAACTTCTAATCACAGCAGCTGCACAAAACAACCGAATACCGATAGAAAACCTCTTATCAACTAAAGTCTCATCCCAACGCGTTCATATACTGCCAATGATAAATAAAACACACAGTAAGCCATAACCATTTCTCAGATCAACCAATCATGGAGCTCCCTCTCTATCGGCAAGGACCATAGCAAATTTATGAACCGAACATCGATATTATCCTTCCAACATACTGAAACCGAAAACGTTTGTATTCATTCTAGATCCTAACGAACTCATCTAATCCAACACAACTACTCTGGTGACATGACACCTCAAAATACAGACTAAAGCCACAACTTGCGCAATACGCACTATAATAAACAACAATCCGAACATACTCAAATCGTGAAAATGGCTCAAATGAAAGAGTTGTACCACAAGCTCACCAGTACCACCACAACACAAAGCTGAGAACCCATCTCACATCATAGGAATAGAACACACGAATCTAACCCAAAAGGTCATACCCCCACATAACTTCGTTGCGATGCGCGAACCTATCCAAACATTGCTCCACCTGACACACCTCAAGTCACTCTGCTCGAAATTGACGACCACGCGCAATTGGTGTATAGAACCAAAGCAAATCATCATAACCATGGTGAAGCTAATAACATACACAACACGACCCGAAAGGACATAACCGATACGTCATCCACCGAGCAACACCCAATTACTCTTCCCGCTCGACTCCCACTATGAAACCCCAATAAAACCGCACCATATATGCCTATAACCCACAAATCATAACACCTTGCAACACAGAAAGGTAACTCATAGATCTCCCTAGATTACTAATAAGATCAATAACAATCGAATCAACGCATCCCTCAACAATACAATTCAGAGCCAACCAAGCCGACCCAAGTTAGAACACGCATCCACATTGGCCTGCCAACGAACTCCTTATCAAGGAAATGCTGAAGCTGCTCCTTCAACTCCTTTAACTCTGCCGGTGCCATACGATACGGTGCCCGATATCAAATCAGTACCGAAATCAACAACCTTTCCTGGCAACATGCCCGGCCACAAGAAACACATCCGAAAAGAATCCCTCACCACCGGAACTGAATCAATATGAGGAGCCTCTACACTGACATCCATCACGAGAGCCCAAAATAAGAAAAACAATCCCTTCCCAGCCATCCGCTGGGCCTTAGAAATATAAAACCACCCTACTAAGAACACAATCCGTCGAACCTTGCCACCCGATCCGTGGCATTCCCGGCATAACCAACATCACCGCCTTAGCGCAATAGCTCCGAATGACACAACACTGAGACAACCAGTCCATACCCAATATCACCTCCAAAATCTAACGTACCAAGCAGCAAAAGATTCCCCTCGGGTCTCCAAACCCTGATAGACACTTAACAGTGCCGATAGACACGACTCACAACCACAACATAGTCTGAATATGAGAACTTCCCATCTCCAAGTCCATATGGCACATGAATCAACATACTTGATCCCAATTCCGCCATCTGAATGCATACCACACCTCAAATACCCAATCATTCCATGAAGATACTCTAAGATTCCCCTGATCATCTGAAGCTCATTTCTCTAATCATCTGAAACTGCCGTGCTGCCTAGAATTTTATGACCTTCCGTTCAGAATTGAACCGTAACCTTATACACGCAGATCTCAATCCTCCACACATACCGCATATACCAAAACATCCTAAAATAACATGAGAATTTAATATTCCTTCCGAGCCACATGCAACTATGTACTCAACCAACCAAGAACTTTCCATTGATCCCATTCAGAAGAAAATCTCTACACATTCCTTGCTTCTTACACTCGCAGAAAATACGCATATCAAACCGCAGTAGAAGTCATCAAGAACTCTCCGTCTCCCTTTTGACAAAACCAAAGCTGACATGACTCAATCCTTCTAAGTCCACCAAGCTACGCAGGCCACCCTAAATCTAAGAGCATTGCCGCGAAATACCTGAAGAAACTCATTACCTCGTAAACACCCAAAGAACTAATCATACCCTTACCATACCAATCTGGCCTACTACCAAGCTATCCCATCTATCCGAGCTCCCTTCTGATTTACCTTAACTTGATACTCCTTCTTGCCATAACATCACATTTCCTCAACCCAAACTTACCACACGAGACCCAAGCATAATACCACACGGTCTAAGGCTCACAACCCGTTGAATTCTCTTTCAAATATTCCCAAAAGCACCATATTCAGAATACCGACCCTGAAAAGACTACCTGCGAATCTGAAGACATTACTTTCCTATTACTGATGTATAGAATCCCGTAATTGATATAGAAATGACTCAAGTCTTGACACCCTCCAAATGCAAAACCTCAGTTTCTACCCAAATCATACACCTGAAAATTTTCCAATTGTTACATGTAAAACCCAGAACGCATTAAAACCATTCTCTGTAGTCATCCACTCTACCCAAACTACAATTAGCCCGATCAAAAGAACCGAACAACCTGCGCCTCATTAGCACTTCTGACACTGCAGCATATAACCTTACCTTGATGCAACCAAGCCACTCCCTTTCCTATGCACTGAGCATTCTTTACCAACCACAACTCAAGTCGTTCCCCGATTCTCATACACCCATAAGCATGACATAACCTTTATTGAAATTTCTTTTACTCGAGCCATAACTGATTCACAAATAGGCCTCAAACTGGAACCATTAGAGCACATAACCGTGCAATCAACTATACAACTGCAGACTCCCCCACTTGGCTCGAAGCCATAGATCAAAACACACACCATAACCCATAACGCATATACTATATTGCTGCCATAATACCATAGTGAGATTAACTCAATCCTTCATAAGCTTGTGGAACACAGACCATCTAGTACTTCATATCTTCTGCAAATCTCGTATTTACTCTCGTAACAATTAAACCCATTCTCTTAAGCCGCTCAAATTAAAATTGCGACACATATATTTCACTTGAAATTCAGATCTTCTAACAGACAACATAAGGATCGCACAAACTCAGAACATTCCGCAGGAGATAACCCACCTGCTTTGCCTCAAACTGGCATTTCTGTATACCTTCCACCGTCATAAACATTAAGCAGTTATTAGTCTTCCTGAGTCCGAACTTATACCGCAACATGAATTTTTGCTTCACTCCCAACTAGAAAACATGAAAGGATTCATCACACACCCCTAACTCGAGGCTATACCGCAAATCAAGATAGAAATCGAGCACCTAACAGTTCTTCTATCCTCCATCAGACCCTCCTCGTCGCTTCAAAATCATACGAATATAGCTCGCAGTCACATCACCCTTATCACGTAACTATCCAGTCATTACTCCCCTTAATAGGGACACAACAAAACATGTAGATCCAGAAACACGTGCTCACATAATCAGCACCTCGGTGCTCAAGCTATAGGCAAAAATCTGGCCTCGAGTCCTCGAGACTAGCCCAACATCAGCACATAGAGATCACATCTCGCGCCTCAATCAGGGAATCACAAGCCATCAATGCACATCTGACACTGAGCGCTCGTTCGCGCATACGAATACGTGGTAGGAGTTCAAAGAGTTATATTTCAAGCTAAATCAAGGATACACGATAAGAATTTTAAGAATATGGAGTTTTCCTAAAGGTTCTGCAGCCTCTTGAGGATAAATACAGACGTCTCCGTACCGATCCGTGAGACTCTACTAAACCTGCTCATGACTCGTGTGACCTATGTAACCTAGGCTCTGATACCAACTTGTCACGACCCTAAACCCAGACCCGGTCGTGATGGCGCCTCTCATGAAGACAAGGCCAGCCGACACAATTCCAATTCGTAGTCAAACAGCTAAACAGCAATAAAACTGGCTAAAATATGATTTAGCAGTACTAAGTAGCAGATAATATCATAACAATTCGGAAGTACAACCCAAACACAGCCCAAATCGGGGTGTCACTAGTCATGAGCATCTACTAAGGTCTAAATACAACTGACAAAGTCTGAAATGTACTAAGTACAGACTGATGGAATAAAGAGGGAGAAAAACAGTACTGCGAACGCCGGCAACTACCTTGCTAAACTCCGATGAATCTGCCTCCGATCAACCAATACCCGCTACCGGGTTCAGAAAATACCTGAATCTGCACACATGGTGCAGGGAGTAAAGTGATTACTTCCAACTCAGTGAGTAATAATCAAAAATAAAGATTGAGTGATAAGAAATCACGAAAAGTGCATCAACATGTTGTATAGAAGCAGTTCAAAAACCAGTAAAGAAGCAATGAAGCTGTATAATCCCTTAAAACATCTTAACTCAGTTTAAAACTTCTTTGAAAATGACTTTTTCAACAATTACGCAAACGAATGCAGAACGACTAGTGCAGATAGGCACAGAAATCCGCCCCTCGGGCACAAATACACAATCGTTTTCGTATCTTAAAAACTTCAGCTTAAATGAAAGATTATTTAAAATCATTTGTTCAACATTTTCAATAGAGGCTCGGTCTAAAGATGAGTGAGAGCAGTAATTAAATCACCATGTTCAATGGAAACACACTTTAAAGAGGAGTGAAAATAGTAATTCATAACTTGCCCCTCAGGCAAAACATCACTCCTGTATATGTATATATCTATATATATAGCCCCTAGGGCAAGCCTCTTAGTCACTCGTGACTCAACTCTTACCAATCAGCGCTCACACTCAGCACTCACACTCAATAGGTACCATATAGTAACCGCTGCGGCGTGCAGCCCGATCCCCATATCGCAGCAACGTGTAGCCCGATCCACATATATAGTCGACTGCGCTCACTGGGGGTGTGTAGACTCCGGAGGGGCTCCTACAGCCCAAGCGCTATATCGCTGCGGCGTGCAGCCCGATCCAATGTATCGCTGCGGTGTGCAGCCCAATCCATAAGTATATAATCCTCACAACCAGGCCCTCGGCTTCTCTCAGTCATTAACCTCACAATCAGACCCTCGATCTATCTCAGTCATCAACCTCACGATCACTCGGACCATCAATAAAACAGGGAAGTCAGCCCAAACGGTTTTCACATTTTAAGAAGTAAACTGATAAAACAGATTTAAACAATAAACAGGTAAAACATGACTGAGGATATGTTTTCAAAAAAATAGAGTGAGGAAGATTAGTAAAAATACCCCTAAAGGTCTCAACAGGTCGGCACAAGGCTCCAAACATGGCATACATCCCAAAATATAATATCAATCTCCAAAAAATATGGAATATCATAAGATTTCAAATCAAATACGCGACTTAACAGTCGTACGGGACGGACCTACTCACAATCCCCAATAGTGCACGACCCCACGCTCGTCATCAAGCATGTGCCTCACCTCAATATAGCACTACGATGTGCAATCTGGGGTTTCAAACCCTCAGAACATCATTTACAACCATTACTCACCTCGAACGGCTAAATCTCTAGCTCGCGATGCCTCTGCCCCTCGAATTGGCCTCCACGCGCGTCGAATCTATCCAAAATCAGAACGAGGGCGTCAAAACATGCCAAAGGAACAAAGCCCAAGCGAAAACAATCAATTAAGGTCACAAATCCCGAAATTACCAAAACCCGAGCCCCGGGCCCACTTCTTGAAAATCAGAAACTTTTACATCAATAGATTCCTTATCTCCCCACGAGTTGATACATATCAAAAGTGTTCAAATCCGACCCCAAATGGTCCTTCAAATCCCAAATCAAAAGTCCAATTTCTCAAGCCCTAGTTCTTCAATTTTAGGCTTAGTTTTCATGATTTTCTAGGTGGAATTCACACAAGAATCAAGTTTTCAGTTCAAAAATCATACCTCCAAGTGATTCCCTTCGATTCCCTCTTCAAATCCTTCACAAAAGCTCCAAAAATTGCTCAACAATGGAGAAAATAGACCAAAAGTCGCGGACAGGGGCTATAAAAACATTTTGCCCAGGCTTTAAAAGCCTTCTTCGCGAACGCGGGATGATCATCGCGTTCGCGATGAACAAAACACCAGCCATCAAAAATTTACTCTATGCGTTCGCGGCACCAGCCTCGCAAATGCGATACACACTGGATACTGAACTACGCGAACCCGGCCCAATACTCGCGAACGCGATTAATAACTTGACCTCAAACCCAGCTGACCACTTTCCTTCTATGCGAACACGGCATGAACCTTGCGAACGCAATGCACGAGACACCAGTCCTTCGCGAACGCGTAACCTTTATCACGATCGCGAAGTCCAATTCCTCAACCTCACCAGCTAACCCTTCGCGAAGCAAGGACCTACTCGCGAACGCGAAGGTCAATTTTCCTGAAATCCTTCAACAGTTTTCTGCAACTTTTCAAAACAAGAAATGGCCCGATTGACCATCAGAAACTCACCCGAGGCCCTCGAGACCTCAACCAAACATGCCAACATATCCCATAACATCATTCAAACTTGTTCCAACCTTCGGAACGCTCAAAACAACATTAAAACATCAAATTGCATCGAATTCAAGCCTAAAATTCCAAAATCTTCCGAATTACGCTTTTGATCAAAAACTCAACCAAACCACGTCAGAATGACCTGAAATTTTGCACACACATCCCGAATGACATAACGGAACTACTGCAACTTCCGAAATTTCATTCCGACCTCTATATCAAAATCTCACCTATCAATCGAAAAACACCGAAATCTTAATTTCGCCAATTTAAGTCCTAACCTTCCACGGACTTCCAAAATGCATTCCGACCACGCTCTTAAGCCCCAAATTACCTAACGGGGCTAACTAAATAATAAAAATTCTAATCCGAGATCGTATACAAACAAGTCAAATCTTGGTCAAACCTTTCAAATTTCAAGGTTCAACTTAGAATTGTTCTTCCAATTTCATTTCGAGTACCCTGAAAACCAAAACCAACGATTTACATGAGTCATAATACATCACACGGGGTAAGTCATGCCCGAGAACTGGTGAGCGAAGTGCAAAAGCTCAAAACGACCGATCGGGTCGTCACACAAACCTTTCTCTAATTAACCCTAGGAACTATGTTGTATGAGATGAGTGATGCACATGCTAGGTGACGGGCGTGAGTGCGTTCACCTAACTATTCACAATCTAAGTTAAATTTAGATTATTGACGGACATTTTTTGTATCGTACTTTGTTATATTTGTGTTTTCCCTACTTGTTTGATTGCTTGAGTTATGATTCATGTTAGAAATCACGTTTAGACTATGTCCTTACTTAGTTGAGACATAATGGCTTATTCCTGCCGTTTGCCTTAGCTGTAACTATATTGTAAGTCATGATTCCATATTTACATATCTTATCTCAGTCTTTGTGTACTACGTGTTTAATTCATCACATGCTGTTGTTTTCCATATGTGACTCTATTTGGACCGAGTTCTATGAGGTTGTGAGCCCTTGAGACTTGAGAGGTTGTTGCTTTTTGTGGGCCATAGAGCCGCATTATTAATAATATTTGGATCGGGTTACACGCCGCAACATGTCTTATTAGCTATTGACTGATATTTGGATCGAGTTGCACACCGCAACAAGCTATATTGGATTTTGATTAGATCTTGGTTAGGATCCGTCCCATTGGAGTCTGATATACCAGTAGTGAGCGCAGACACAATGATATACATACACGTGCTTTGGTAAGGAGCATATATGTCAGGCACCCATACAGTACTGAATGTTGTGTGTGTGATGCTAAGGGACATTGTGTTTGGCACCATGAGTGTGCTGAGAATGATTATTCTTGATGCTTTGACTATGATGATATTGACATGATATGTATATTTGACATGTAGTCATAAAGATGTACTTTCCTCATGCTAGCCGGTAAATGAGATGTTTATTCTGTGTTGGGCTTTATATGTCGTATTTGGAAAGCATGTCTAAATTTCTGTAATGAACGAGCTTAACATAATAACATTGAGTTATTTACTTATACTGTTTCCCTTTTATCTTGAGCTGTTACTGGTTATTGATATCGGTCTATGACTATTTCTTTTGAGCTCGTCCGTGTTTCAGCCTAAAGTTAGATTTGCTACTTATTGAGTACATGGGATTGGTTTTACTCATACTAAATTCTACACTTCGTGTGTAGACCCAGGTACTTCCGCACGAGGTGATTACTAAAGTTGTATTGATACCGGCTATTGGGAGACTACGAGGTAGCTGCCATATCATCCATAGACCTTGAAGTTCTCTTTCGTTTATTCCTGTTATTATCGTTCTACTGTTCAGACAGTTGTATTGATGATTTGGTCTTGTGTTTTGATATTTTGTAGTGCTCATGTACTCGTTGACACCAGATCATTGGGACATTTGTAATAGCATTACTAATGTTTCATGGTTATTTCATGATATTTCCATTGTTGAGTTTATTAAACCCTGCTTTGTTGAATTTCGTTGTTGATGTGCAACTGTTGTTTTGCCTAGCAAGTAGTATTAGGCGTTGTTGTGGCTCCAGCGGGAGTTGGGTCGTGACTGATGGGAGCTATTCTCTAAAAAAAATTATTTTCTCTTTTATATTAGTGATAAATCATATGTAAGTAGATTTTGACCAAATCGTAATAAAATATTTCTACCTTTTTAATATTTTTACTATTGTTGTCTGATTTATCCTTGTTTAATTTTTTTTTACTTTCCGCATAACGCCTTGTTATCTCGATCCCAATAGTTCCTTTATCCAACTACTCCTCTTACAGCTTGCTTGAATGGTTGTTACCTATTGCATTGTATTGTATCGTATCGTTACTTTAAATATAATATTTTGTTTTGATTGTTACTTAAACTTTATTGTATCGTATCGTTAAATCCATCGTAATGTAACGACGAAAAGTTTCACTTTATATAATGGCGGATTTGGTGTGGTGGTGTCGTTTTCTTGCTTTTTTCTCCCATCTTGTCCTTCCTCGTTATTAAATATCATATTTTATCCTTTACCCTACATCTTATATAATAATTCTACTCTGTATCTCATATTTTCTTAATAATATTGCAAGTGTATTCTTCATATTGTTGATGCATGACATCATGAAAATGACGGCAAATAATACAATCTATTCAAACGTTATATCATCAAATAATTAATATAATACAATACATTATGGAACGGCACGTAACAACCATCCAAACAGGCTATTAGTCGCTCAGGTACTCGTCTCATATGCGTATTCTTTCTACACTTTTGAATCAAGGAATCATTCAGGGAATGAGAATCTGCCTTAGATGTCAATCTTGCGTTGTCCCAATCCTAATTGATATCGTAACAAGTCTCAATCCTCATATAACTTGCATATCTTATTATGTTAAGAACTTCAAATAGAAGTTGGGAACACGAAGCTTGGATAAAGTCATAATTTGATGGGACAAAAAAATTTAGAGGGTGTTTGGCTAAGCTTATAAGCTGGTCAAACTGGTTTATAAGCACTTTTTGGCTTATCTACGCGTTTGGTAAAATTAAAAGTGCTTATAAGCTAAAAATAAGCCAAAAGCCATAAGTTGGTCTCCCCCAACTTATCAAATTTCAGCTTATAAGCACTTTAGGTTTGACCAAAATATTTACTATTTTATCCCTAAAATACTTTTTTTAAAATAAAACTCTTTGTATACCCAATTTTTTAGCTGCTTATTATTAATTTCAGCACTTTTATCCAAACACGTAACTGCTTATTTTTTAAATCAGTTTGAGTACTTAAAAGTGCTTTTCAGCACCTATGCTTATCAGCTACTCTAAATCAGCTAAGCCAAACGGACTCTTAGTGACGCTTTTTGACAACGGAAAAAAGTTTGTTAAAATATATTCAGGTGCTTCAGCATTATACTCCAAGCGATTAAAGTGATGTTAGCGATAAGGAACATTTTGATCTATTCGTTACCATTTTGATCCTTACTTCCCTAGCTATATCATTATGATTCTTTCGAAATTTCAGATTTCAGATACGACATCTGGCTACTACTATATATTATAAATGAAAAAGGTCAAAATTACTCCTGACGTATCGAAATTAGTACAAAACTATTCTCCTCCATCTATTTAAATAAAAATACCCTAACATTTATTTTTTGACTTAACCTTACCCTTATTACGAGAGCCCCTTTCTAAAATAAATTAATATTCAATGTCATCGTCCTATTGGACTAACTTAAAAATGGGGCGGGTTAATATTTGAGTGGATGTAATATCTGTGGTGGGTTTTAAGTCAGACGTATACAACGATGGTCTGTGAATATTAGTATAAAAAAGAATCTCAAAAAGAGATTAGTAATAAGGATATGGCTGAGCCAATAAAGTTATGATAATAACATTTTTATTCAAATAGATGGATGGAGATATCTTGTATCGATTCTATACTTCACTGGTAAATATAACCCTTTTCTATCTATATTGTAAACTAATTACACATGTTACATCCACATCATAGTTTAGGAATTATAAACATTAAATTGGAATATCTTTGATGCTTTAATAATGAAATAACCTCTTAGAGTTGGAATCGTGAACTAGCTAGTAGACGTAAGCTTGATTAGCAAAACCTTTTCCAGAATATTATCCTTATACATAGTTCTTTTCACATGTGAAAACAAAAGTGCTAATTAAACGCAGACATTTCAATTACCTTATCGCTTTTGTTGGTGTTGTCATAGAAGAATATATCCCTAGTTGTGCTGCACATGATACTTATAGGTGTCGGCATAAAAATTCGAAACACCGAAAAACCGGATCGGACCAAATTAATTTGGTATCGGTTGTTCAGTTCTTCGGTATTAATTCGAAACGAAATTTTTGATAGTTCGGTATTTTGGTACGGTTCTCGGTATTGAACTTTCGATACTTCGTTATATCGAAGTATCGAAATATTTTATGGGGAAGTGCACAGTTAGCCACTAATAATACATGTATTTATTTTTAAGCCACTGTTTAAAATGTCTTCAGTTTTTTAGCCACTGCTTTAATAAACTTTACCCGCCCAGACAAAAATACCATTCCGCTCATAAAGTTCAGGACCAAGTGTCCTTAACTTATGAGCTTGTTACTGTAAGTTCAGGACTAACTGTCCTTAATTTATGAGCTTGTTACTGTAAGTTTAGGACTAGCTGTCCTTAATTTATGAGCTTTAAAGTCTAAGTTCAGGACTACATATCCTTAAGTTTTGAACTTGGAACTCGAAGTTCAGGACTACATGTCCTTAATTTTTGTGCTTGTAGCTCTAAGTTAAGGACCAAGTATCCTTAATTTTTGAACTTCCAACTCTATGTTCAGGTCCAAGTGTCCTTAACTTATGAGCTTGTTACTGTAAGTTCAGGACTAGCTGTCCTTAGTTTATGAGCTTGTAAATCTAAGTTAAGGACTATTTGTCCTTAGTTTTTGAACTTGTAACTCTAAGTTTAGGACTACTTGTCCATAACTTTTGAACTTATAACTCTAAGTACAGGACTAAATGTCCTTAACTTTTGAACTTGGAACTCGAAGTTCAAGACTACCTGTCCTTAATTTCTGTACTTGTAACTTTAAGTTAAGGACTCTCTGTCCTTATATTCTGTGTTTGTAACTCTAAGTTAAGGACCAAGTGTCCTTAATTTTTGAATTTCCAACTCTAAGTTCAGGACCCGCATTAAAATAAAGAGAATTTGATTCATTGAAATAATACACTTGGTATTCTGGCAACCGATCTTCCAAAAAACAGCATAAGACCATTGATTCACTCAACAAAGTGTCTTCAAAACCTCTTTCAACAAATTCTCCATTTGCACTAATTTTTGTTTGTGAATATCTCAAATAGAGGGAAAAAAAACACTTGTTTGTGTTTTCCTTTTCCTTTTCCTTTTCTTGTATTTTTCAGCTAAAAATTATAGATTAAATGAACTAACTTCCGCTGCAAGAGCCACGCTCAGCTTGTTCAATTCTTAATCAAGAAACCAGAGCCAATGTATTCGATGCAGAGAGAGAAGCGAGGGTTTGGGAAGAAAAGCAATGGAAGAGAGGGTAAAAATATCTTTCATATTAATTTTAATAGAGTAGTGGCTATTTTTGCTCAACATTAGAATTGCTGGATAAAAAATAAATACCACCTTAAATAGTGGCTACCCTACGCCAGTTTTTTAAGCAAGCCTTCGCACCAGCCACCACTTCCTAGTTTCCGGCCCAAGTTTCTAATTTCTCATTTCCCAGCCCAAACCCAACTTGTTATCCCTTCAAATCAACCTAATCAAGACTACTTTTTTCTCCAATTCAATGATTAAGCTCGTAATAACTGACCCACGCTGGAAGAAAGGTTAAGCAGCTTCTAATTAACAAAGCAGTAAGATCTCCTTTTCCTTTTAAGATTTTTGAGTGTGCCAACTGCCAACTAAGCCGCTAACGATATTGATACACACAACATCAAAATAAAGCAAACTTGTTAATCAAAGTCAATCAAAATTGGCACTTTCACAAACTGCATATCATAATAGTGTCATGTTAGAAATCCTTGACTTTTAATTGAAATGAATGTTTTGCTGTTTATCGAAACCGTATCGAGATCGTACTGTACTGTACCGAATTACTTGGATACGATATTTAGTATGTGCAATTGATATATCGAATGCCTAAATATCGAGTCGTAGTTTTTTATACCGTACCGAAGTACTGAACGCGCACCCCTAAATACTTACAAAGCATTCATTTGCTTTTACTTTTTTTTTAATCATTCATTGTTTGCGATCCAATATATTCGAATTTGTCAGAAAGGTCAATTAAAGGGATAAAACACTCCCTACTAAGAAGTTCACATTTCTAGAACTCAAATCAGAAACCATTGATTAAAGTGGAGGGATCCTACCATCCCACCATATAATGGTGGAACTAAAATTTTCAGCAAAGGGATATACAAAAAATAAAGAAGTAAACTCATAGGTAAACGTACACGCTCATGGAATAACACCAAACTTGGTAAGCATATCATTCAATGCCTTAGAAATGGTTCTCTTACCTGTAATCCCCAGAGATTCGACATGCAACTCGAGAACGTGATACACAACCACTTGTGGCACTAGCAAGAATGCGCAACTATCAAGATCAAAAATCCACCTAGTCGTGATGGCACTTGTGGTGTGCTGATAGGTCGTTTTGAGCATTAGCCTTCATTTTTATATTTCGAAACCTCTTATAGCTTCATTTGATGTTTATTGATTTGATGTGTGGTCCATTTCGCTTTTCGAAAAGAATTTATGTAAAAATTTAAAGAAAATGAGATTTTTTTACTTAAAATGAGGCTATAGTTGACCACGGTCAATATTTTTGATAAATGACCTCAAATCGATATTTTGACAATTCCGAGAGGTTTGTATGATATTTTTGGACTTGTACACACATTTGGTTAGGGTCTGAGGTGACCGAGCGCGTTACAACGCATTATATGAAAGATTGTGAAAATTGAGTTTTAAAGTTTAAATCTTGAGTTTTGATCACCGATTCTTGCTTTTTGATGTTATTTTGATGATTTGAGGTAGGGAGCGAGTTCGTTGTTGTTACACTTGTGCATGTTCGGTTTGGGGCCCGAGGGGATGAGTTTCGGATGTGTTCGGACTGTGATTGGATTGCTGATGCTTTGTTTCTGGTGTTTCAAGTTTGCAGGTCTCGCAATTGCGATGACCTGTTTGCAATTGTAAGTCCCGCTTTTGCAAATTTGGTCTCGCAAATCCGATATTGGGGGGAGGGGGGTCGTTGGCTTCGTAGTTGCAGAGAAGGCATCGCAAATGCAATCATGTAAGCTCCGCTTTTGCGGTTGTCGTGTCGCAAATGCGACTAGAGCCTAGTTGGGCAACCTTCGCAAATGCGAAGGTAAGATCGCAAATGCGTATGAGGGCAGGTTCGCAAATGCATATTTTAGTGTCGCTTTTGCGGGCACTAATGGTTTTGCAGTTGTTCGCTTTTGCAAATGGTGCTACAATTTTGCGAACCTCGCAATTGTGAATAAGAGTTCGCAATTGCGACATTTGCAGCTAGGTAAAAGAGGGAAAAGTCGGGACTTAACTCATTTAATACCATTTTTCTACCCTAAATACTCTAGAGACGATTTTTGAAGAGGATATTCTTCCCAAATTCATTGGTAAGTAACTTTAACAAGTTTTCAATCAATTTCAATTACTCTTCCATGAAGTTTAACATCAAATTTATGAATTTTATGGTAGAAATTAGGGATTTTGGGTAGAATTCAGAGATTTTGTGAGATTGAGATTTAGACCTCAAATTAAGGTCAGATTTCGAAACAAAACACATATTCAGGCTCGGGGGTGAATGGACAATTGGAATTTGGTCAGAATTTCGGATTTTGATTAAGCGGGCCCAGAGTTAACTTTTGTTGACTTCTTATAAAATGATCAAAATTGAACTTTTTTCACTCGTAGATAGTTTCTAAAGCTTGTTTTGAATTGTTTGATCATAATTGACTAGATTTGGTTTGTTTGGAGGCTTTTTCAAAAGGAGAAGCCATTATTGATTGTGTTTTTATTGCGTAAAGAGGTAAGCATCATTGTTAACTTTGACTTGAGGGAATTAGGACTTGTTGGGTCTATTTGCTACATGAACTATGTGTGGGGATGTCGTATTTGCAAGATGACGAGCATATATACGTTGTCATGGGCTAAAGCATACGGTGGAATTTGTCTTATTTTTACTACGATATTTCATTTACTATGCCTTCCATGTCTTAGTTAGATTATTTATTCTTTATTTGCTTGCTTTCGTGTTTATTGCTCATGTTAAGTTTGTTGTGATATTGAATGTTGAAATTGCTTATTCTACCACCATGGTTGAAGTTGAAATTGTTTCCCACCTTGCTTGATACTTTAGATTGTTATTGTTGCTTGGTGACGAAGAGTGAAAAGCACGAAGGGTGTTGGAGTGTCATATTTGCATATTGATATCATTGCTTGAATGAACGTGAGGCTAAAGCACAAATGGTGATGTCGTGCAATTGCATTTATATTATCTTGTGAGGAAGAGAGTAAACGTATGAAGGGTGATGCCTTGCACTTGCTTGCTATTATCATTGTCATGTGAGGATGAGAGTAAAAACACAATGGGTGATGCCGTGCATATGCTTTATTTATATTATATGGCGACTGTCACACCTCTTTTTTCTTACTACACCCCGCGAAGGGTGTAATAAAGGGAGTTTTTCCAATTAAAGGACAATCGAAACGGGATTCATTTATTAAGAGATTCAGAGTCGCCACTTGGGAGGTTTATGGTGTCCCAAGTCAGTGGTTTGAATCCCGAATCGAGGAAAAGGTTTGACTCTGTTTAACACTCGCGAACCAGAAATCTGTGTAAGGAATTCTGTTAACCCGGGAGAAGGGGTTAGGCATTCCCGAGTTCTGTGGTTCTAGCACGGTCGCTCAACTACTATATTTGGCTTAATTATCTGATTTTAAACATGTCATCCTATAGTGCAATTTTTAGGGTTATTTACCGCTTTTAATAAATTATTTTTTAAGAAATTGAACGTCGTTTAAAACATGTTTTTGGATCACGTCACATAAAANGGAAGAGTGGGCGCTAATACTTTTACCCAATAGTGGTATCGGGGTCAATTTCCATAGGGAGCTAGAAAGGGAGTTGGATATTTGTTTAGCCTAGAAATGCGAGTTTGCTCCTAATTGATCTTCTATTATTTTGGGTTTTGTGATTATCAACTACAATTTAACAACTACTAACTATAACTAAATTATGCTAAGATATTAAGTCTAGGTTGTATGCAAGATAGAGAAAGGCACTAGGGTCGTGGCATTTACCTAGGTGGTCAACTAACGGGTAGAGATTCCTAATACGAGAATGATGGTTATGGGGCTTATGATATAACCGTTGCACGATTGCACTCACTCTCACACCTCTCGGTAGAAAGAATGATTCTGCCCAATTGACTCTCTCGAGACCAATTGGGCAGGCTAACAAACCAAGCAACTTAGGGTTCAAGTTGGGTAATTACTCTCTCGAGGTTTTACCCGTTAATTGGGACTACCATTCTCATGGGTCCATCCCAATTCCTTGTTGGATTAATTTTGGAGTCATAGACACTCTTTCTCAAGAAGAGTCAAGACCCACTAAGCTAGACTTAGTGTTTGCAACCACCAAATCCAAGTGAAAACATAAAATTAACCCAAATATCAAACACCCAACATCATTCAAGCATTAAACAATCATACCCATTAATTACCCACACTAGGGTTGAGCCACAACCCTAGCTTATGGGTTTAGCTAGCCATAATAACAACAGAAATTGAAGAAGAAATAGATAAAATGAACATATTAATTAACTAGAATGTAAATCTACAAGAATCCACTTAAAACAAGATGAAAATGCCCAAAATAGGCTAAAACTTTTATCTCACGAGTGCAGCAGCTCTCTGGTATCTAATTCGTGGCTTAAAAATGGCAAATATTCTATTTATACTAAGTTAAGAAAAACCGGACAAAAAAATACCCCTGCGGGGTCCGTGCGGTCCGCACGAAGTTGACACGCGGCCGCACTGGGTTGCTTGACTTCTGAGACTTGCCTTCTGAAGATGTTGACGCGGACCGCAACAATGATGATGTGCGGCCGCATGATGACTGGCGCGGACCGCGTGAACTTGTAGTGCGGCCGCATGAGTGGCTTGTGATGGTCTCTGGACTTTTGTGGTGCGGACCGCGTGAACTTGTAGTACGGCCGCATGAGTGGCTTGTGATGGTCTCTGGACTTTTGTGGTGCGGACCGCGTGAACTTGTAGTGCGGCTGCATTGGCTGGAACTGAGAATGCCAACTCTCTGAACTCCTATGGTGCGGCCGCATGACATGATGGTGCGGTTCGTTCCAAGTTCTGAATATCCTTGCTTTCATGATCTTTGACACTTGAGCAGGTTTCACTCCGTTTCGAGCCGATTTTTGACTTTCGTCATCTTGTTGCTCAAACCTGCAATCAAGCGCAACTTATAAGCATTCTGGGTTAATTTTATGGCAAATCATACATAAAGCATAGGCAAGTATGGGCATAAAACGTGTTAAAATCACAGTTATCACGTACCGGGGATACAGAAGCTCCGCCGGCTTAGCACTTATCCAAACCTCGTTCTAAATCGGAAAAGACTCTAAACAGAAGAGAAGCTACACAAAGTGCACCCTTCTCCATGATATAGAAGACTCAGAGAGAGGAAGGGATTTGTAACAGTTTATGTAATATTCAACAAATATCAAAGCGGTAAAATAATTAGCACATAAGGCATGAAACATGCAGGAAAATCAAATAAAGCCAAATATAACAATTTAACTGAGATCGAATTCTGAACCCTGAACCACAAGTTCTGGGTTCTTGTCCCCAGCAGAGTCGCCAGAGCTGTCACACCTCCTTTTTCTTACTACACCCCGCGAAGGGTGTAATAAAGGGAGTTTTTCCAATTAAAGGACAATCGAAACGGGATTCATTTATTAAGAGATTCAGAGTCGCCACTTGGGAGGTTTATGGTGTCCCAAGTCACTGGTTTGAATCCCGAATCGAGGAAAAGGTTTGACTCTGTTTAACACTCGCGAACCAGAAATCTGTGTAAGGAATTCTGTTAACCCGGGAGAAGGGGTTAGGCATTCCTGAGTTCCGTGGTTCTAGCACGGTCGCTCAACTGCTATATTTGGCTTAATTATCTGATTTTAAACATGTCATCCTATAGTGCAATTTTTAGGGTTATTTACCGCTTTTAATTAATTATTTTTTAAGAAATTGAACGTCGTTTAAAACATGTTTTTGGATCACGTCACATGAAATGCACCCGGATCCTCAACACATTTTTATTCAACGTTTTGGGATTTGGATTTGGGTCGCATGAAATGCGCATCCATATTTAGGAAGGTGAAATTATTAAAAGCGCGCCTAAAGCGACTAGCGTATTATTATCTTTGCGGGAGGCCGTGAAAATTCGCTAAACGGCACGTCCCGAGTACTAAGTATTAACATAAGCATTTAAAGAGGGCCCGCGGTTTATGCATTTTATTCGGCGTGGCACACCTCATTTATTTTTTAAGGCCATCCTAAAATGGGCTATTGTTTTCTAGTATGGATTGTCTCTAAAAGTGTCCTAATTAATTAATATTATTAATTGCTATTATTTAAAGCTTTTAAGGATTTCGGGCCTCAAGCTCAAGTCCACATTTAAACAAGAAGAAACTTCTTAATTCAAACGTGCTACTTAGCCTGGGAGGCCCAAAATTATATTCTATGAAGATTTTCCGTCTCTTGGCCTCGAAACTGGCCCTGGATGAGCAGATAGTCCGGAATTAAGATTGGGCCAAGCGCTGGTGGGATCAAGGCCCAACTAATTAGAGTAGGCTGTAAAATTTTAATCAAATAGCAAATCCAAACAACAATACCAAACTCTGAAATGGGCCTTTTGGCCTGGTACAATAGATAATCAGGCCCTTTCAAACCAACGACTCTGTTTCTAAAAATGAGATTCATCAAATGGAAAGTTATAGAGTTGTTTAAGTCAGTAATACCAAATGAACATACTTGTTTAATTGTCAAACTGAAATCCCTATTGAATCTGAAGCTCAAAACGTGATATTCATATAACAGAAACCCATTATTTCATGTCAATGTAGATACACACACTCATTTTTGAACTCCACTTCTAATTAACATTTAATCTATTTTTCAACTTTCAAATCAACAGAATACTTAAAAGCTGAAACTGATCGAAACTACATTAAACGAAAATGGATGAAGTGCATGGGTTGTGAGATCGTTCCTGTTGCACATACTCATTTAGCCTGAACTGAGCATTCTAAATGTTAACTAACAGAGGAATTTAAACATGTTATACTGAGACAATCATTATGTTCGAATCACCCAGACCTGCTTGACCTCAAATCATTCTACAGCCTATTTGACAATAGCTACAACTAGTTTTGACTTATAAAGTCCAGCTAAAACTATAAGTGATAATTCACTCAGTCCAATTAATACAAAGTAAATAATAGTCTAACTAGCAATGTTGAATTAATGTCTAAGTATACAAATCAGAAAAGCTTCACATAAAATAAAGGAAAAATAAGGAAGTTCTTCAATATGCCTTCTCGAAAAGCAGTCATACACATGTATTCAATCTCACAGCACTTGAGGTTTGAAAATGTACCTTGAATTCGAGGCAAAACAAAGAAAAATGGGCAGTCAGCAGTGTCACAGCAGTTCAGCAATAGAAATCAGATGCTTGAGGTAGTGTTATAAGCCCAGCGACAACATCAACTGACACAGGACCATTATCAACCAATGAACCAACCAAAAACAGCTCAAATACACCCGAAATGACTCGAATTTGAAACCAGGAGCACCAGGGACTCGGATTAGTAGCTATGCTTGAAATCACTCTAGGAAAAATTCAATATAACAGTATTTTTGGAGTTTCTAGTGCTTTTAAGAAGGTAAAATTATTAAAAAGCGCGCCTAAAGTGGCTAGCGTCTTATTAACTTCGCGGGAAGCCATGAAAATTCGCTAAATGGCATGTCCCGGGTTTCTAATATTTTTATAAAATCGTTTAATGAGGGCCCCGCAATTTACGCATTTTTATTTGGCGAGGCTCATCCCGTTTTTATTTTAAAAGGCAAATCCTAAAGCAATTATGTTTCTCTACTTATTTTTGTCTCTAATCGGGCCTAATTAATTCGTATTTATAAATTCGGGCCTCAAGTTCAAGTCCGAACTCAAACAAAAGGAAAGACTCTCTTAATTTGAACCCGCCACCTAATTTGAAACCCAAATTTTATATTTGTTAATTAATTTCCCATATTCCTATATAATTTTTTAAGGGCTTTTGATTTATGGCAGTCTTGGGCCTAATAGATTTGGTCCAGGTCCGCTCAAACAGAGACCGCCCAAAGGGCTAGGCTAGGGTGCAAGCCCAAAATTTAGAACACAAAAACAGCTTGCTTAGAAGACTGCCCAGGGCCTATTGCATTTAGCTGGGCCGATGCTGGCCCATTTCCTTCATGGTTCAAAAAAAAGAACTGATGTTGGCTCATTGTCACTAGGCATCACTTTCACATTTAAGCAAGCATATGGACTTAATATCCTGGTCATTTATTCCAAGTTTAGCACCTGTTAATTAACCTGTCCGCTGCACTTACTAATATGAGTAGATGAATGACATGTAGTTAATAACACATGGACACTTGATCTTGGCAATTAGCATTCAAATCACATACAGTATCCAATCCGCTTCTTAAGCTATTAATTAGTACGAAACCTGGGATAAATTTACTGTTTAGTCAAAGGCTAAGGATTGAATTGAACACCTGATAAGGCTATACTTATGGAAACTCCATTTTTGCTAATTCAACATTTAAAATCATTTCAGGATGATCATATAACTCGAATGATTTAAGGACATGAATGCGAACTAACTACTTACATATGAAGTGTAATCTTTTATGCTTTTGTGATTCAAGTGCTGCAATCTTAAGCTACACTAAACAACCAATAATCCTAATTTATGCAGCTATCTATTACTATTCACAATCTCACATAATTTATGATCAAAGCTAGTATTAGAGTCCAATTATACAGTCCGTGTATTACATTGTTCAGATAATACAAAGTCAAAGTTAACATTCACTCGCATCTAATTAACTACAAGCAACAGTAAGTATTCAACAACTGCATATCTGATGAACACTTGTATGCCAACTTCAATTCAAGCTACATCACGTGAATTCGAAAGCGTGTACCTGGCAATTGAAATTAAACAGGAAGACAGGAGGATCAGCGGCAGATCAAACAGTTAGCAGGGTCGACTAGCAAATTTACAGCTTCAGAACAACCACAGCAGTAACTTTAAATTTTAAGATCCCAGCAATGAAGTACCAGCCAACAAACCCCAAAATATAGACCGAACGACCTTATTTCTATTTGAAATCACTTCAGAACTCTTTAACAAACTTCAGCAATCAAATTTAAGCTAACTCATGCTAAATCCAACCCTACAACTTGGAATTGAATACGAAATCTTAATAGCACAGTATTTTTTTTGAGTTTTCAGCTATTTTTCCTGTTTTTGGGTTTTTTGTTATTTGAAGATCTAGATCTAGAGAAATTTGAATTTCAAATTCAGATTGGAGCTAATGGAAGCTATCAAATGTTTTTTTTGGGAAATTGGAGGCTGAAAAACTTGTGAATGAAGGCATTGGGGTTGCCTTTTATAGGCAGGAAATGGGGTAGAATGTTCTAGAGGGCACTCACATTTTTTCCTTCTTTTAGTTTCAGATTTCACCCACTAGGCCTTCAATTTTTAGCTTGTTTCTCAAGTTACTGCCCTAAGTTTGCTGAAATCTTCACTAAAGTCCTATTCTAGAAGGCCCTAGGGTGTTCTTCTACTTATACAATACCTATACTACCCCTACTCAAGTTCTAGAATTACCAAGCTTCAAACTAACCATTTCGTGTGCCCAAGATACCCCTGGAGACCCCCTGAAATTACTAAAATTCAATAAAATCTATCAGCTATAACCAAACAACTAATCTAAGCCTACTGACTAAATGAATTAACCCATGACATTTACTGATTAAACCCACGCCGGACTGAATTAAACTAACCAAAAACTAACGAATCACATACTAACAAAAATAAGGATCAAGCAATACCTAAACAGAATCAATTAACAAAACAAAATCAAACGTATACTCAGGCAAGCAAATTTCAAAATACCGTACATGAGGAAATCTAAACAGGACTTGGAAAACATGTAAGCTAATTATTATTATGTATTAAAGAGAAAATAATCAGATAACAGAAGAATGCCTATATTGAATTCAAAAAGACAACCAAATCCTAAATTGACTAATCGAGAAGAGATAAAAAGAAAACAATGGAAAGAAAAACCAAGAAAACATTACCAGAGGAGCCTAGACCGGACACTGGAAACTTGATTCGAGCCCCGGAATAACATAATCGTTCGTTCTTTTCTAAAACAAATGAAAACGTTATTTCAGGACTCAAATCCAATACTGGATGCAAGAAATTGACCAAGCTCGAACCCAATCGAATTTTAGGGTTCTGCTCGTCCTAAGATTTGAAATTCGAGCATATACAAGGAGATTCGAGGAAACCCGGTTAGAGATTAGGGATGAAGGAGTGGAGGCGAGTCTATGGTGTTCATGGGGTGGGGTTTGGACGCCGGCGCCGCCGGCCACGACGGAGGCGGCGGCTAGGGTTTCGATTATTCAAACAATTTGGGTGAGATTTGAAGGAGACGAGGCATGGATTTGGAAAGGGGAAGGGAAGGCGGTCACGTGGTGTTAATTTGAGGTCCATCGGAGACCTGCTGCTGGCGGAGGCGATTTCCGGCCGGCGGTTTGCGGCGGAGGACGGTGGTGTTGAATGGTCTCTAATGGCTAGTGAGACGAAGAGGGGTAGGGGGGTTCCGAGGGGCGGGGGGGCCTTCAGACAGTCTTATACCAAAGACTCCCGTGTTCCTGACCGTTCGATTAAAAAAACCTCGATGGTCCAGATCAATCCAGCATGAAACGATGTCGTTTGGTATATGGGGGGGCTGGACCGGGTTTGGAGTGTTTGGGCCTGGTCCAGGGGTGTATTCTTTTGGGCTAAGACCGAATTAATTAAAAATGGCCCAGTTCCGGGTCCTTCAAGACAAGCCCTCTTTTTCTTTTTAATAGCCTTTTTTATTCTCTCTTTATTCAATTTGTTTTGTTTTCATTTTTGTATTTTATATATTTATTTGTATTTTATTTTCTGATCTTGCTAAAAATTAAAATAAAGTCCTAATATATTTCAAAGTTAAACTAATTACTCCTAAAATTGTTTAAAATCTATTTCATGACGAATTCTCAATTAAACAATTAAAAAAAGCAAAAGTGAACTATTTTTGTTATTTTCTTTATATTTTGTTCTAAAAGCCAACTTAACCGCTAATTGATCCTAAAATATGAAAATTAAATCCTAAATGCAAGTGCCAAGTGTATTTTTTATATTTTTATATGAATTAAAATGCACAAATAAAATGCAAACAATTAGCAGAAAATAACACAAAATTCACAAAATTGTAAAATAATGAAAGAAAAATCATTTTGTTTGAATCTTTGAGAGTAATTCACTTAGGGCAAAAATAACGTGCTCACAGCGGACTCGCGGTCGAGTTCTAGTCATGACAAGTTAGTATCAGAGCACTAGGTTGCCTAGGTCTCACGAGTCATGAGCAAGCTTAGTAGAGTCTGGGGGGATCGGTATGTAGATGTATGTACTTATCTTCTAAAAGCTACTTTATTCTATCGTGCGACTTTATTCTAGAAGCTACTTATCTTTCTTACTCTATCGTGCGACTTTATTCTATCGCTGAAGTTTGAATATGAAATGACCCGGCCAATCATTTTGAGTGTTGTAGCCCCGTTCCCTCATTTACTGCTTATTCTGTGCTCAATTGTTGTTGTGTGACTTGCCAGGGTGGTTGGTTTGGTTCTGGGGATGTTTCCGAATGGGTTGGGGCAGTTTGTCCCAAAGTTGGAAGCCTAAGTTGAAAGAGTTGACCGAATATTGACTTATGTGTAAACGGCTTCATAATGGAGTTTTGATGGTTCCGATAGCTCCGTAGAGTGATTTTGGACTAGGAGTGTGTCCGGATATTGATTTGGAGGTCCGTAGGAGAGTTGAGAAGTTTGACCGAGAGTTGACTTTGAGGTTACTGGGCTTATTTTCGGAAGTTGCAATAAGTCTGTCGTGTCATTTATGACTTGTGTGCAAAATTTGAGGTCAATCTGAATTGATTTGATAGGTTTCGACATCGATTGTAGAAGCTAGAATTCATTTGTTTTCATTAGGCTTGAATCGGGGTGTGATTCCTATTTTTAATATTATTTGATGTGAATTGAGGCCTCAACTAAGTTTGTGTCGTATTTTAAGACTTGTTGGTATGTTTGGACGGGGTCCCGAGGGCCTCGGGAATGACTCGGATAGGAATTGGATTGGAATTTGGACTTAGGAGGATTTTTGTTACTGCTGATGTCCGGTGCCATCGCAGCTGCCGAGGAATGGCCGTAGGTGCGTGACTGTAGAAGTGACCCAGCTATCGCAGGTGTGATCTAGGATGAGTTAGACAGTGGCCGCAGGTACGAGGATATTGTCTGCACCTGCGCGTTCGCAGATACAGGTGGGGTTACGCTGGTGCGAAAATGAGTTGGGGGCTGCAAGGTCGCAGGTGCAAAGGGATGGTCCGCGAAAGCGGAGTCGCACCTGCAAATAGGAGGTCGCAGAAGCGGTTAGTGGGGATGCTGGGATGGCCAGGTGTTTCCGCAGAAGCGGAGTTTTGACCGCAAAAGCGAAGCCGTAAAAGCAGTTAAGTTGTCCGCATAAGCGAATTAGGCCTGGGCGAATATAAATCGTGGGGTTCCAAGGTTTAATCATTTTTGAACTTTTCAAGCTCAGTTGAAGGCAATTTTTGAAAGAACATGTAAGCGTGTTAAAAGAAAAATAGTGCTTCTCTCTTTATTACGTAAAAGATCTTGGCTCTATGGTCTTACTGATTGTATATGCTTAGTAACTTTTAACTAGGATAGTCATATTTGTTTTAGCCATTGTAGAGTCTATTAACTAGTTTTCTGTCTAAACTTTCTTTGTGTTTTGATTTCCTACATGACGTTAATTCATACTTCTCATTCTAATCCCTATTTCCCCTTTTATCTTGTTTACATGTACACTTTGGAGCAACTTTTTGATCTCAGTACGAGACTCGTTGACGCCGGAAGTCACCACTGATGCATTTCCTCTATCGTTTCGCCCTTTCGTAGACTTGACCAATTGGGGATGTAGAAAAAAAGTGAAAATTCCAAAGTTAATTTTGGTTCCTCCTGGATAGGGGGGTTAATTTGTCATTACTATTCTGCTACCATTTCCTATTAACTCCAGTTTGGTTTCATGTTTAGTTTCTTTAGCTCATGACTTACTCTTGCATGTTATTTAGGTTAATGTTTTAGCTTTTTCAGTAATTATATACCAATGTGTAGATTTGTAATAAGCTTAGAAAAAAATCAATTATAAAGGTAGATGAGTTACTAGAAAACTTTTGAGTATATCTGGGCGGTAAGTTAGATGAGTGCAACTAAGTCAGAGTTTGGAAACTCTTTCTTTGAAATTTCTTTTACTTTGAGAATGCGACTTTGCGATTTTTATAATATAATACGTTAAGTTTTCAATTAAGCAAACTGATTTTGATTTCTTGGTCCATTTCTTGGGTTAAAAAATGTATTCTTTAATAGTCAAGCTCTCTTAAAGTTCAAAATTAACTTTTTTTACTAAATCCATTTGGCCTTTATCCTTTGATAAAAAACGGTACTTCACACCTTTTTAAAAAAAAAATACTGAAACTCTTTCATTTTCAAATCTCAAGTTAGTTTTTTAAACAGTCATTCACCCAGCTCATAAATATTTACCTATACATATGTTTAATAGTTAGCCTTAATCAATTAGCTTAAGTCCGATCGGTAAACCATTTTAATGTGGATCTTAAGGAGTGCCTTACACCTTCTCTTTAAGATTAATTGAACCCTTACCTTAAAATCTCTAATGTTTCGTAGACCTTACAGAGTTAATAATTGATAATTTAGGTGCCCTAACCCTTAATATAGTTAGGTGGCGACTCTTTAGTTAATAATTAATTCAATAATCACCAATATGTTATACTCTAATTTGATCCTGCTAAAATGGGGTATAACAACATCTTCGCACCGATCCGCAAGACTCTACTAAACTTGCTTATGACTTGTAGAACCTATGAACCTAGAGCTCTGATACAACCTTGTCACGACCCAAAACTCCCACCTTGAGGATTGTGATGGAACCTAGTCTCTAAGATTAGATAAGCCTAACACATGCTGAGATTAACACATTAAAACCATTTAACTATTAAATGAAAGCTGATAAATGACATAACATAGCTGAAAATGAACGATAGTCGTACATCCCCAAAACCGGTAGTACGGAGTCATAAGCTTTACTGAGAGTAAACTAGAAATCTCAAATACAATACTATATTGGATTAAAATAAACAGTAGTAAAGGAAAACATCAGAAGGTGAATCCGAGTCCTGCGAGCGAAATAGATAGTGTTCCTTGAAGCCTCCACAATATCTTGCTCAACAAACTAGCATCGGGCTCGATCCGAGGTACTAGGATTTGCTCAAAAATATCGAGAAGCGTAGTATGAGTACACCAAAAATTATACCCAGTAAGTATCAAGACTAACCTCGATGGAGTAGTGACGAGGTTCAAGTCAAGACACTCACTAGACATAAACCCTGTGCAGAACATTAGCAGAAAACTAACAAGGGAAAGAAAAATCAATAAATGGCAACAAAGAGTAAACATGTGATAACACAACAAATTAACCCAAACACGGTTAATTACAAGTGAATCAATTAAGGGAAAAAACCAATGACAGTTCAAATCCTCATGCCGTTCCAACACAAGATTTACCACAAGAACCACCCCAATGTACCTCACCGCAAAATCACAAATCACGAGTCACAAACCACAAATCATCCCAATGTACTTGTTGTTCCCAAACTCCCACGCAAGTATACATGGCCGACAAGTAATATAGGATTGTATGTCCAGATATCGTATCCACAGGGACTTGTGATTAACTATCAACTAAATTAAACCTAAACAATTGATCCATTCAAGCGAATTCTAAAGTAATAAAAATTTAATTAAAGATAATCTAGAGTAGTAAACTAAGAAACAAAGGAAACAAATTGCCTAACTTAGACACAAATTCAAGGGGAGAAAATATTCTAGAGCTATGGTTTAGCTAACAATCCCGCTGAGTTTTCTACCTAAACTGTCTAATTAATTTATCGAGTTTATTGATTGACGGGGTTAATATTGCTCATAGCCTTCTCCCGAAGTACAACTCGCCTATTCAAGCTAACCTGACCCCTATATTCCTATGGAATTAGGATTAACAAGAATGCATTTATAATACCCGTATAGTAACCAAGCAAGACGATTAGGTATATTCCTATCCTAACCACAAATCCGCCCCCTCACCCCTCCCACCCCCCACCCCCCAGAGTTAAGATCTTGCTCTACTCAATCTTATATGCAATTTAGAATTTTCTCTCCCGAGTTCAATCCTAGATTCGTAGATAGTATTCAATTGGTGATCAAGCAATCAAATAATTAAGTGCAAGATTGAATAAATAAACCAATATGATAAAATAATTAAAACAATTCAAGATCAAAACCACAATGTTTATGTAGCACCCCACAACTCTAGAGCTAATAAACAATGAAATTAGAAGAAGAGAGGAGAAGAAAAACTAGTTGAAAGTCTCCTCCAAGCATGGTGTGTGTTCCCCCACGTGAATTCCCCTTCAAAGTATGTTAGATATATCTAAATTAGATTTAGAACCCCTTTTATACGAGTTGAAACCGTATAGGGTGGAAATAACCTTATCCTGAACAAAATAAGAAAACCTCCATCACCTAGCATCCAGGCACATGCCTCGCGCTGGCGCTGGCGCTGAAGGCAGTAGCTATTTGCACGTTCCATCTTGCACTGCCAGGTACGTTTTTCTTTTGCCTTTTTTTGTTTGCTTTGAATTCCATTTCTTTCTCTTGAACTTGGGGGACAAAACCCAAAAGGTGTCCCCCCCCCCCCCCTTTTTTTTTATTCTATTTAATTATTTAATTTTCCTTTATTTTTCTTCCGTGTTTTATTCAATTTTGCACCAAATCTCTTCATCTTCACACTGCTTTATTCCTACACTGTTAAAATATAATATTAAGCATAGTATAATTTAATTAATACTCAAAACATGATTAAAAATTGCTATAATATGAGGCAATAATGGTTAAATATATTTATTTTTGGCCGAACATCAACACCCCACACTTTGACTCTTGCTGGTCCTCGAGTAAGCATTAAAATCACTCTTAATAAATCAAGCCTAGAAACACCACCACTTCGGTTGATACTAACAGTTAGGCCCTATAGCAACTCAAACCATCAAATATACACTTCCTGATCATCATACAAGATATACAAGTCACAAACAAACAACAAACATCTAAACTCCTAACCTCAGAGAGGGACTATAACTCACCAAATTTAAGCTCGCTCACCTACTCTGTCAAACAAAGCTAATAATATCACCTGTCTATCATGAAACAAGTGCCCTCACAAGAATAAATAGTCCATACACTCAAATCAAAGAATGAATATAATTTAAGGACATAGCATCAAAGAACAACTATCGCACTCACAAACCAATTTACATGTATGCACAAAGAACCATACGCTTGCCCATTATGTACATCTCTACTAATTAAGTACGCTCAAATAGAATCAAATAGGACTTTAACGGGTTGTAATGTTGGCTAAGGGACAGGTAGGAGAACTATATAATAGTGACTTACACTTCCCTAAGCACTTTTCACTTTTAGACTTCCTCACCCATTGTTTTCAGCTCTTAATTTTATTTTTCGGCCCTCTCTTCATCAATTGTTTCACAAGTATTTCCCTTATATCAAGAACGTTTCAATCATATATTTTTTTTTTCAAAGCAATTTTTTCATTCTTTCTTTTCATATGACATTCTGTACAAGAGGGTATTAACATCACCTTTCAGCTATCGTTGGTCACCATTTTTCACTTAATCATTCCTTTTTTTAAATTTATCAGTTTATATCACAGTCTAAGCAACAGTGCTCAAGGAAGCAGGGTGCAAACATTAGGGATTCAACAAAAGAATCAAGGCAAAAATACGGCTTCCAAACAAAAGGCTACAGGCTCAAAGGGCTAACTAGTGGTACAATATCTTAAAAGGCTAAAATTCACAAGACATATCAAAGAAATCCTATTATCATCTTTTAAACAGAACAACACTTTTATTTCGCTTCAATAACATGCAGGGCAAGTTCTAGACTAAGTTGTAAAACATGAAATATATGTAAGAAATCCTCACCCACATGATACAAGTATCAATCAAGATGGATCAATTTTACTCTAAGACAGAAAGGTTCATAGCGAACGACAAAATAAGAATAAGCTATAAACAAAGTCACAACCATGAGCTTAGGTGTCAGAAAGTATGTTATTTTATTCATTACTCAAGCACTCAGAGGAAAGTACTCCTCAAGCTCGGGCCTAAATATGCTAATATCAAACAAGTTACATAAAGTTTTTCTTCTCCCTCTTTTTCTTCTCCTAAAAAAATCTAATCCTAAAAATAAAAAAAAATTTACCCGGTTCAAGTTACATCCCCTGGAAAAGAACCGGTGCAAAAAGAAAAACCAAGGGAGGATTATTGTCTAACTAAAACTAACTAGAAAAAAAAGAAAATCATTTTAGATTTCTTTTATTGGACTTTAATCCCTCAAGAAAGTTGTCCATAAAATCCATTGTCCGGAAAAGTCCAAATTTTTGATATTTTTTTTCTTTTTCATCTTTTTTTTTTTGACAAAAAATCACTACACTAAGAAAGAATACTAGAATTAAGTTAGGATAGCACAGAAAATCACCCAAACAATCTCCTCACCCCACATTTCAAATTGTGCAATGTCCCCAATGTACACTATAAATAACAAGAAGGTAAAAGAGACTCCCTGGAAGGCCAAAGGCCGAAGAATTAGCAGCTCACGGGATACTCAGACTTCTCCTAGGTACAGTCCTTTGTGTGGGCACCCCATACTTAGTTTTTACCATCAAGCTCGCTTTTGCACCTCTTCCAATGGCTTTGTTTCCTATGCTCCTACTCCTACAAAACACAAAAATAACACTACAACGATAACTCCAAAAAACTAAAATAAAAAGGAAAAAATTGAATCGGTTTGCCTCCCAACAAGCGCCTGATTTAATGTCGCGGCACGACGCCAACACTTTCACTACTTTTCCTTCCATTTTGAGGATATGAATTGCGCCCCCAACTTTGCATCAATTTTTCTGTCACGTTTCTGGGGCGGTGATGTAAAAATAAAGGAACCAAGCAATAGGTATCGCATCTTGCACTTTTTGGCCTTTAAGTGAGTGATGTCGTTTTGTCTCCTTGACATCACGAATTTCAGAACATAAGCAATTTGTTCCCTCTTCATTCACTCCTCCATAGGCTCGAATGGATCAATTCTCGTGTCACCAACCAAGCACAATGTTGAAAAATGGTTAGAATGAGGTCCAATGCGCTCCATCTTTAGAATCGCTTCACTTTTAAAATCCTCACTTTCGCACACCTCGTCAACCTTGGTATAATTAATAATATTTTGGCTGAATAGTTGGAATTCCCCTTTTCGCTCCACAAGCTGGCCAGTATCCATAAAAATTGGCTGTAGGGTATCCGACGCCTCAACCTTTTTATTCAATTTAGCCTGCAGGTCATGGATATCTGAGCCAAATAGGTCTATCTCTTGCCTGAGCTTAGTTCTTCCTTCTATCAGTTGTTCTGTCATATTTGAAAGACCATCAAGAAGAAACTCATTAGATTTTATCAGTTGAGCTTCTAGCCAAGATTGACTCACTATATTTGCTTCTTCAAAATTATCTTCTGGTGGGAATGTGACGACCCGGCCAATCGTTTCGAGAATTATCACTCCGATCCCCTATTAACTTCTTCCCCCGTGTCTTTTCTGCTATTGCGATTTGCTGGGATGATTCATTTTGAGTTTTGGAGTGTTTTGGGACACTTAGTCTCTAAATGAGAGCTTAAGTCTTAGAAATTGGATCGTAGTCGAAATAGTGTGAAGACGGCTCCGAAATGGTATTTTGTCAATCCTGTTATCTCCGTTGAGTGATTTTGGGCTTAAAGGCGTGCCCGTATTGTGTTTTTGAGGTCTGTAGCTCATTTAGGCTTGAAATGGCGAAAGTTAAATTTTTGGAGTTTCGGGCCGATAGTGGAATTTTCTATATCCCGGTCGGATCCTGATTCTGGAAGTTACAGTAGGTCCGTCGTGTTGAATTTTACTTTTGTTCAAAATTTGGAGTCAATCGGACGTGGTTTGGTCGGTTTCAGCATCGGTTGTAGAATGTTGAAATTTTGAAATTTCAAGTTCATTAAGTTTGGATTGGAGGGAGATTCGTGATTTTAACATTGTTTGATGTGATTTGAGGGATTGACTAAGTTCGTATGATGTTTTAGGATTGGTTGGCATGTTTGGTTGAGGTCCCGGAGGCCTCGGGTGAGTTTTAGATGCTTAACGGATTGGTTTGGGACTTATGCATTTTGCTGAAGTTGCACCACATGTTGTTTTTGCACATGCACATTTTGGACCGTAGATGCGGATTTAGGCCTTGTCAGCTGGGATCGCAGGTGCGGCTGGAGGACCGCAAAAACAGGCTCGTAGATGCGGCCCAGTGCCCGCAGATGCGGCCCCAGCCTAGTTAGTTGGATTTCGCACTCGCGATGATTTCTTCCGCAGGTGCGGGACCACAGATGTGGTCCTAGGAGTGCAGAAGCGGAAATCGCTGGGCAAAAAAGAGAAAATTCGAGGGTTTGAGTTCATATCTCCAAAATTTGATTGAGAGCTCGGTAGAAGGCGAAATTTGGAGAGATTTTCGGAGGAAGTTTGTGGGTAATGATTTCTAACTCCTTTTTGATTACATCCCATTAATCTAAGCTTAATTTTATCATTTAATTTCCGATTTGGGGTGAAAAATTGGGAAAATTTGAGAAAAGTTCTTAGGCCGAATTTTGGGATTTTGATCGAGATTTTCGTATCGGATTCGAGTGAATTTGGTATGGTTAGACTCGTGAGTGAACGGGTGTTCATAATTTGTGACTTTTACCCGATTCCAAGACGTATGTCTGGGGAAGATTTTTGGGCGTTTTCCAATTTTCTTGCCTTAGCTTTGAATTCATTAGCTAACTTAGTTGCTTGTGGATATATTTATATTATGTAATTGATTTA
Source organism: Nicotiana attenuata (assembly GCF_001879085.1). Taxonomy (NCBI): domain Eukaryota; kingdom Viridiplantae; phylum Streptophyta; class Magnoliopsida; order Solanales; family Solanaceae; genus Nicotiana; species Nicotiana attenuata. The sequence continues at coordinate 202,786 of NW_017671041.1, forward strand.
ATTAGATTTGGATCTCTCGGAGTTGGATACTCGTGGCAAGAACGTGATTTCGGATTGATTTGAGCTTGGTTCGAGGTAAGTGGCTTGCTTAACCTTGTGTGGGAGAACTCCCCTTAGGATTTGTTACTGTTTGATATATTAATGCCTTGTACGTGAGGTGACGAGTACTTCCATGGGATATTTGTTGAGAAACCCCATTTTCATTAAGAAAATATTTGTTTTTCCGTTAATTGAGCAATACTGGTATATGTAGCCATCCTGTTTAGCTTAGGAAAGTATGCTTACGTGCATTAACTGTCTTAACTGCCTACCTGGACTCTGTGCAGCATGTTAGAGTAAGAATTACCTGTCTTCTTTGATATGAATTTACTCTAAACTATAGAATTTCTACTTGAAACTATTGTTTATGCTGATCGAGCTGTACATTTCGGGAGATCCCCCTGTACATTTATGTCTGGAACTACGGGACGGCATCCCGGGAGATTCTCTTGTATGGGATATTTACTTTAGGACTACGGAACGGTATTTCGAGAGATCCCCCCTGCACATTTACGTTTGGGACTACGGGACGGTATCCCAGGAGATCCTCTATACATTTACATTTCGGACTACGGGACGGTATCCCCGGAGATCCCCTGTTGCTATCTCTGTGTACTGAGTCGTTGTTTTTCTGTGATTTCATATTCGTTGACTGTTAGCATTTATCTTTACTGCTATATTTCATACTGTTTTATCTTATTATACGTATATGCAAGTAGAGCCCTAACCTGATCTCGTCACTACATGACCGAGGTTAGGCTTGGCACTTACTAGGTACCGCTGTGGTGTACTCATGCCCTTTCCTGCACATGTTTTTCATGTGCAGATCCAGGTACCTCTTCCCAGCCATATTTCTAGTGAGGTGAGGCGATCTTAGAGAGTTCAAGGTATATCTGCCGCGTCCGCAGACCTAGAAGTCCCTCTCTACTCTTTCTTAAGCTAAAGACTTCTTGTATTTTCTTCGTTGATAGTTTTCTAGAGTTTAGAAGCACTATTTACTTCTGTAGCTTGTGACTCCTGATATTTCAGGTTTTGGGAGCATTTATGTTCACTTCGAGAGTGTTTGTTTTATATGCCAAGCGTTATATAAACTTCTTAATTAAATTTACCTGTTAAATTGTTAGTTTTCATGTTTTTGTTTCAATTCTGCAGAATGTTAGGCTTACTTAGTCGTAGAGACTAGGTGCCGTCATGACGATTCACGAAGGGAGAACTTTGATCGTGATAAGTTGGTATCAGAGCTCTAGGTTCATATGAGTCGTGCGTCACAGGCCGGTTTATTAGAGTCTCGTGGATCGGTATGGGACATCCGTACTTATCTTCGAGAGGCTATGGAACTGTTAAGAAAATTCCACTTCATTTGATCCTTGTCGTGCGAGATTATTGACTTTGAAATTCTAAAATTAATATCTTCTATTCTCGCACAGATGGTGAGGACACGTGCTACCGGAGATGACCAGGCACCCATTCCCTCTACTAGAGCCACCAGAGGACGGGGCTGGGGTAGAGGCCGAGGACGCGCACGTGGTGCAGCTAGAGCACCCGCGCGAGCTGCTACAGAGGAGCCACCAGCAGCTCCAGCCGGAGCCCAGGCGCCTGATACGCCTACTAGTACTACAACTCCAGCTCTCCAGCAGACCGTTGCATAGTTCATGAGCATGTACAGCACTTAAGCTCAAGCAGGGTTGATTCCCCTTACTGCAGCCACATCTCTGGCCGGGGGAGCAGCACAGACTCCCGCCATCCGCACCCCATAGCAGCGGGTACAGGTTGATCAGATCCCAGAGGTTATACCGGTACCTCCTGTAGCCCCAGCTCAGCCCGAAGGTAGGGCAGCAGTTTGAGAGGAGGAATAGCGGAGACTTGAGAGGTACAAGAAGTACGACCCTCATACATTCAGTGGTCTAGCATTAGAGGATGCTCAGGGATTTCTGGAGGAGTGCCACCGTATCCTACGCACTATGGGCATAACAGAGTCAAGCGGGGTTTCCTTTATTGCCTTCCAACTTCGAGGGGCAGTTTATCACTGATGGCATACTTTTGAGTTGGACAGTCCAGCTGAGGCCGCTTCCCTTACATGGACCTAGTTCTCGGATATGTTTTTGAGGGAGTATGCCCCTCAGAGCCCCAGGGACACATGGCGCGCGGAGTTTGAGCATTTGCACTAGGAGACTATGACTGTTACGGAGTATGCTGTCCGTTTTAGTAACTTGGCTAGACAAGCACCGGCCTTGGTTTCTATAGTTCGTGAGAGAGTTTGCCGGTTTATTGAGGGGCACATTCCCAGCATCAGGTCTAGCATGGCCCGAGAGTTAGAGATGGATATCCCCTATCAGCAGGTGGTGAGTATTTCTAGGAGAGTAGAGGGCATGCTTGCACGGGATAGGGAGGAGAGAGAGGCCAAGAGGTCTCGAGAGTCGGGCCATTATTGTGGCATCGTGCCCTAGATGTAGTTTGTCATGGTAAGGGTTATGTGAGTCGCCCCATTCATTCAGCTCTTCCAACTGCCAGTGGTATTCCAGCTCCTCCTAGACCTCAGGAGCCTTGTTATGCACGGGATGCTTTTAGTGCAGTACAGCCGCCACGCCCTCCCAGAGCTTGTTTTGAGTGTGGCGATACACGCCATATGGTGAGGGATTTCCCTAGACTTAGGAGGGGTGCACCTCCACAGACTTCTCAGCCACAGCGTGCTCCAAAGGGTTCCCAGGCTATGATCACAGCACCAGCTGCCACCCCACCTGCCAAGCCAGCTAGAGGTGGAGGTTAGGAAGGTAGAGGTCGCCCTAGAGAGGGAGGCCAGGCCAGATACTATGCCCTTCCTGCCTGTACAGAGGTTGTTGCTTCCGATTATGTCATTACAGGTATTGTTCTGGTCTGTCATAGAGATGCATCGGTTATATTCGATCCAGGCTCCACTTATTCCGATGTTTCCTCTTATTTTGCCCTGCATTTGGGCGTATCTCGGGATTCTTTGAGTTTCCATATTTATGTGTCTACTCCTATGGGATATTCTCTTATTGTGGATCGCGTTTATCGGTTGTGTTTGATTTCTCTTAGTGGTTTTGACACCAGAGCCGATTTATTATTGCTCAGCATGGTAGATTTTAATGTTATCTTGGGCATGGACTGGTTGTTGCCCATTATGCTATTCTTGATTGTCACGCCAAGACCGTGACGCTGGCTATGCCAGGTTTACCGTGATGAGAGTGGAGGGGTACTTTGTATTACATTCCCAGTAGAGTTATTTCATTTTTTAAAGCTCAGCGAATGGTTGAGAAGGGGTGTGACGCATATCTAGCTTATGTGAGAGATGTCAGTATTGATACCCCTACAGTTGATTCAGTCCCAGTAGTGCGGGATTTCCCTGATATGTTTCCAGCTGATCTCCCGGGCATGCCGCCTGATAGAGATATTGATTTTGGCATCGATTTGTTGCTGGGCACTCAGCCCATCTCTATTCCTCCTTATCGTATGGCTCCTCCTGAGTTGAAGGAGTTGAAGGAATAGTTACAGAAATTGCTTGATAAGGTCTTTATTCGGCCCAGTGTGTCACCTTGGGGTGCTCCTGTCTTGTTTGTGAAGAAAAAGGATGGTTCTATTTGTGTGTTCATTGATTATCGCTAGTTGAACAAAGTTATAGTGAAGAACCGCTATCCTTTTGCCTCGTATTGATGACATGTTTGATCAGTTACACGGTGCTCGAGTGTTTTCCAAGATTGATTTGCGTTTAGGTTATCATCAGTTGAAGATACAGGAGCCGGATATCTCGAAGACTGCTTTCAGGACTCGGTATGGTCATTACGAGTTTTTTGTTATGTCTTTTGGGCTGACCATGCCCCAACAACATTTATGCATTTGATGTACAGTGTATTATGGCCATATCTTGACTCGTTCATCATTGTCTTTATTGATGACATTCTGGTGTACTCCCGGAGTCAGGAAGATCATGAGCAGCACCTGAGGACAGTGCTTCAGACATTGAGAGAAAAGATATTATATGCGAAGTTCTCGAAATGTGAGTTCTGGTTGGATTCTGTGGCATTTTTGGGTCACGTAGTGTCGAGTTAAGGGATCAAGGTGGATCTGAAGAAAGTGGAACCAATGCAGAGTTGGCCCAGACCATCCTCAACTACAAAAATCTGTAGTTTTCTTGGTTTGACGGGTTATTACTGTCGATTTGTTGAGGGATTCTCATCTATTGTTGCACCTATTACCAGGCTGACCCAGAAGGGTGCTCCGTTCAGGTGGACGGAAGAGTGTGAGGAGAGCTTTCAGAAGCTCAAGACAACCTTGACTACAGCCCCAGTATTGATATTGCCTACAGGTTTGGGGTCTTATATAGTCTATTGTGATGCATTGCGAGTTGGCCTCAGCGCGGTGTTGATGCATGACCATAGGGTGATTCCCTACGCGTCCAGACAGTTGAAGGTGCATGAAAAGAACTATCCTATCCACGACCTTGAGTTAGCTGCTATTGTTCATGCCATGAAAATTTGGAGGCACTATTTGTACGGTGTCCCTTGTGAGATCTACACTGATCACCAAAGTTTACAGCATCTGTTCGAGCAGAAGGATCTTAATTTGCATCAGAGGAGGTGGTTAGAGCTGTTTTAGGATCATGATATCACTATATTCCACCACCCGGGGAAGGCCAATGTGGTGGCCGATGCTTTGAGTCACCGGGCAGAGAGTTTCGGGAGTTTGGCTTATCTACCAGCAGCAGAGAGGCCCATGGTGATGGATGTTCAAGCCTTAGCCAGCCAGTTTGTGAGATTGGATATTTCTAAGCCTAGTCGAGTATTGGCTTGTGTGGTCTCTTGGTCTTCTCTTTATGATCGCATCAGGGAGCGTCAGTATGATGACCCCCATCTACTTGTCCTAAAGGACACGGTTCAACACGGTGATGCTAGGGAGGTCACTATTGGAGATGATGGTGCTTTAAGGATGCAGGGCAGGCCATGTGTGCCTAATGTGGATGGTTTGCGTGAGTTGATTCTTCAGGAGGCTCACAGCTCGCGGTACTCTATTCATCCGGGTGCCGCAAAGATGTATCAGGACTTGAGGCAGCATTATTTGTGACGTAAAATGAAGAAGGACATAGTGGAGTATGTTGCTAGGTGTTTAAATTGCCAGCAGGTGAAGTATGAGCATCAGCGACCGGGTGTATTGCTTTAGAAGTTAGAGATTCCGGAGTGGAAATGGGAGCGAATTACTATGGACTTCGTTATTGGGCTCCTGCGGACTCAATGGAAGTTTGACGCAGTTTGGGTTATTGTAGATAGGCTAACCATGTCATCTTATTTCCTTCCTGTGATGACTACATATTCTTCCGAGCAGCTGGCTTGAGTTTATATCTGCGAGATTGTCAGACTTCATGGCGTGCCGGTACCTATCATCTCTGACTAGGGCACGCAGTTTACATCACGGTTCTGGAGAGACGTACAGCATGAGTTGGGTACTCGGGTGGAGTTGAGCACAATATTTCACCCCCAGACAGACGAACAGTCTGAGCGCACTATATAGATTCTAGAGGATATGCTCGTGCGTGTGTAATGGAGTTTGGAGGTTCTTTGATCAATTTTTGCCACCTACGGAGTTTGCCTACAACAACAGTTATCAGTCCAGCATTTAGATGGCACGGTATGAGGCTCTGTATGGTAGGGGTGTTGGTTCCCGGTGGGTTCGTTCGAGCCGGGCGAGGCTAGATTATTGGTCACAAACTTGGTTCAGGACGCTTTGGAAAAGGTTAAGGTGATTCAGGATAGACTTCGCACAGCCCAGTCCAGACAAAAGAGTCATGCGGACAGGAAGGTTCGTGATGTTTCATTTAAGTGGGAGAGCGGGTCTTGCTTCGGATTTCGCCTATGAAAGGCGTTATGAGATTTAGAAAGAGGGGCAAGTTGAGCCCAAGGTTTATTGGTCCCTTTTAGGTGATGCGGCGTGTTGGGGAGGTTGCTTATGAGCTTGCCTTACCTCCTAGCTTGGCAGGAGTCAATAGCGGTATTTCATGTTTCGATGCTCCGGAGATATCACGACGATCCATCTCACGTGTTGTATTTCAGTTCAGTCCAGTTGGACAAGGATCTATCTTATGTTGAGGGGCCAGTGGCTAAATTGGACAGACAAGTATGAAAGCTGAGGTCAAAGAGCATTGCATCAGTAAAGATTTAATGGCGGGGTCAGCCGGTCGAGGAGGCGACTAGGGAGACCGAGCAGGATATGCGCAACCGTTATTCTCATCTTTTCACCACTGCAGGTACGTCTCTATGCTCGTTCGAAGACAAACGAATATTTTAAGAGGGGGAAGATGTGATGACCCGGTTGGTCATTTTGAGAATTAGCGCCCCGATCCCCTATTAACTGCTTCCCGCATGTCTTTTCTGCTATTGTGATTTGTCGAGACGAATCATTTTGAGTTTCGGAGTGTTTTGGGACACTTAGTCCCCAAATGAGGAGCTTAAGTCTTAGAATTTGGACTGTAGTCGGAAAAGTGTGAAGACGGCTCCGGAATGGAATTCCTTCGATTCCGTTAGCTTAGTTGGGTAATTTTGGGCTTAAGGGCGTGTCCGAATTGTGTTTTTGAGGTCTGTAGCTCATTTAGGCTTGAAATGACAAAAGTTGAATTTGTGGAGTTTTGGGCCGATAGTGGAATTTTGATATCGGGGTCGGATCCCGATTTCGGAAGTTGGAGTAGGTTCGTAGTGTTGAATATGACTTGTGCGCAAAATTTGGGGTCAATTGGACATGGTTTGGTCAGTTGTAGAATTTTGAAATTTCATGCTCATTAAGTTTGGATTGGAGGGTGATTCGTGATTTAAGCGTTGTTTGATGTGATTTAAGGGCTCGATTAATTTCTTATGATGCTTTAGGATTGGTTGGTATGTTTGGTTGAGGTCCCCGGGGCCTCGGGTGAGTTTCGGATGCTTAACGGATTTGTTTGGGACTTATGCATTTTGCTGAAGTTGCAGCACCTATTGTTTTTGCACCTGCGCATTTTGGGCAGCAGGTGCAGAGCCGCAGAAGCGGCTAAGGAGCTGCAAATGCGGATTTAGGCCTTGTCAGCTGGGATCGCTGGTGCGGCTGGGGGACCGCAGAAGCGGGCTCGCAGATGCGGCCCAGTGCCCGCAGAAGTGGCCCCAACCCAGTTAAGTGGATTCGCACCTGCGATGATTTCTTCCTTAGATGCGGTCCTAGGAGAGCATAAGCGGAAATCGCTGGGCAGAAGAATTCGCGGGTTTGAGTTCATAACTCCAAAATTCGATTGAGAGCTCGGTAGAAGGCAAAATTTGGAGAGATTTTCGGAGGATGTTTGTGGGTAATGATTCCTAACTCCTTTTTGATTATATCCCATTAATCTAAGCTTAATTTCATCATTTTATTTCGGATTTGGGGTGACAATTGGAAAAATTTGAGAAAAGCTCTTAGGCCAAATTTTGGAATTTTGATCAAGATTTTTGTATCGGATTTGAGTGAATTTGGTATGGTTAGACTCGTGAGTGAACGGGTGTTCATAATTTGTTACTTTTACCCGATTCCGAGATGTGGGCCTGGGGATGATTTTTGGGCGCTTTCCTATTTTCTTGCCTTAGCTTTGAATTCATTAGCTAAATTAGTTGCTTATAGCTATATTTACATTATGTAATTTATTTGATTATATTTGGGCCACTCGGATTTGGATACTCGTGGCAAAAGCGTGATTTCGGATTGATTTGAGCTTGGTTCGAGGTAAGTGGCTTGCCTAACCTTGTGTGGGGGAACTCCCCTTAGGCTTTGGTACTGTTTGATATATGAATGCCATGTACGTGAGGTGACGAGTGCGTACACGGGCTATTTGTTGAGAAACCCCGTTTTCATTAAGCAAATATCTATTTTTTCTTTAATTGATCAATACTAGTATATGTAGCCATCCTGTTTAGCTTAGGAAAGCATGCTTACGTTCCTTTACTGTCTTAACTGCCTTAACTGCCTACTTGGACTATGTGCAGCATGTTAGAGTAAGAATTACCTGTTTTCTTTGATATGAATTTACTCTAAATTGTAGAATTTTTTGTTGATACTGTTGTTTATGTTGATCGAGCTATATAATTACTTTGGGACTACAGAACGGTATCCCGGGAGATCCCCCTATACATTTATGTTTGGAACTACAAGACAGTATACCGGGAGATTCCCCTACATATTTACGTTTGGGACTACAGGACAGTATCCCGAGAAATCCTCTATACATTTACGTTTGGGACTACGGGACGGTATCCCGGAAGATCCCCTGTTGCTATCTCTGTGTACTGAGTCGTTGTTTTTCTGTGATTTCATTTTCATTGACTGTTAGCATTTATCTTTACTGTGATATTTCATATTATTTTATCTTATTATACGTATATGCCAGTAGGGCTCTGACCTGATCTCGTCACTAATCGACCGAGGTTAGGCTTCGCAAGTTTAGAAGCGCTATTTACTTCTGTAGCTTGTGACTCATGATATTCCGGGTTTTGGGAGCATTTATGTTCAGTTCGAGAGTGTTTATTGTATATGCCGAGTGGCATCTAAACTTCTTAATTAAATTTACCTGTTAAATTGTTAGTTTTCATGTTTTTGTTTCAATTTTGCATAATGCTAGGCTTACCTAGTCGTAGAGACTAGGTGCCGTCACGACGGTTCATGGAGGGAGAACTTGGGTCGTGATAGGGAACTCGCTTTCTTTAGCCACTTCTTCCGCCTCGGCTTTCATTCTCATGATTGTTACACTAGTTCTTTGTATAGCCTTTTGATTTTCATCTTGTTGCTAGGCTACTAGCCTCATCATGTCCATAATACGGGCAACACGCTCTACATCCTCAACTTCATTGCTCCTATCATACTCAAAAATATTATTAGAAATATCATAATAAGTGCTTAGAGAAGGATAATAAGAATTAGGACAACCATCCCAATGACCACCTTGACCACCACACATATTACAAATATTCCACTGATAAGATGAGCATCACAATTTTGCCACAAGTGTGGTCCTCCACAATATGCACAGGAATCGCCATAATAAGAAAAACCAATTTTCGACCAATTATCATTCCATGATGTCATATCAACAAATATAGTAAAATACTAAACTAAGCCAAAAATAAAAAAACTTGGATAGACAAAAAATAAAATAAAATCTAGTAAATAGCTAATTTCTTAGTCCCCAGAAACGACGCCAAAATTGGATTGTAAGTCCAGATATCGTACCCACAGGGACTTGTGATTAACTATCAACTAAATTAAACCCAAATAATTAATCTATTCAAGCGAATTTTAAAGTAATGAATATTTAACTAAAGATAATCTAGAGTAGTAAACTAAGAAACAAAGGAAACAAATTGGCGAACTTAGACACGAATTCAATGGGAGAAAATATTCTAGAGCTATGGGTTAGCTAACAATCCCACTGAGTTTTCTACCTAAATTGTCTAATTAATTTATCTAGTTTATTGATTGACAGGGTTAATATTTCTCGTAGCCTTCTCCCGAAGTACAACTCGCCTATTCAAGCTAACCTAATGCCTATATTCCTATGGAATTAGGATTAACAAGAACGCATTTATAATTTCCGTATTGTAACCAAGCAACGCGATTAGGTATATTCCTATCCTAACCGCAAATTCCCCCCCCCCCCCCCTCCCCCCAGAGTTAAGATCTTGCTCTACTCAATCTTATATGCAATTTAGAATTCTCTCTCCCGAGTTTAATCTTAGATTCGTAGATATTATTCAATTGGTGATCAAGCAATCATATAATTAAGCGCAAGATTGAATAAATAAACCAATATGATAAACTAATAATAACAATTCAAGCTTCAAACCACAACGTTCATGTAGCACCCCTCAACTCTAGAACTAATAAACTAAGAAATTAGAAGAAGAGAGAAGAAAAACTAGTTGAAAGCCTCTTCCAAGCGTGGTGTGTGTTCCTCCACATGAATTCTCCTTCAAGGTATGTTAGATATCCTCCAAATTAGGTTTAGAACCCCTTTTATACGAGTTGGGACCGTGTAGGGCCGAAATAACCTTATCCCGAGCAAAATAGGAAAAGCCCCCGTCACTCAGCGTCCAGGCCAGTGCCTCGCGCTGGCGCTGAAGGCAGTAGCTATTTGCACGTTCTGTCTTGCGCTGCCAGGTACGCTTTTCTTTTGCCCTCTTTTATTTGCTTTGAATTCCATTTCTTTGTCTTGCACTTAGGGGACAAAACCCAAAGGGTGTCCCCCTTTTTCTTATTCTATTTAATTATTTTATTTTATTTTCTTTTTCTTTCGCATTTTATTCAATTTTGCTCCATATCTCTCCATCTTCACACTGTTTTATTCCTACATAGTTAAAATATAATATTAAGCATAATATTATATAATTAATACTCAAAATATGATTAAAAGTGCTATAATTTAAGGCAATAATAGTGAAATATATGTATTTTTGGCCGAACATCAATGACGTTGCATGAGCTTCACACTTCAAAACATTTCCATGAAATAGCTTCACCCGCATAAGCCCCCTTATCTCGCCGCATGTGCCTCACCATGACGTATTTCCCCTTTCTAGCAACACGTGAATAAACCCCCTTATCTCGCAATATGCGCATCAATTCAAACCACCCTTATGCCACCGAATGTGCATCTCATCTCAACACAACAATAAACGTTCACCACACGTGCACATATGCCACAACATTGCCCAAACAACAATATCAATGTCATAACAATACATAGCCTATGGCTCAACAACAATGTATACACAAATTACAATAACATAGTGAAACGGAGAATAACCTAACAATGAAATGTGTTCCATATAACAACTACTTCAATTCCAGGCATATTAGTAACCTAAGAGTCTAATCTGGACAATTACCACACATAACCTGTGTATACACTCATCACCTCATGTACACGTCTTTTCTCATACTACAAATAATATAATTAGACCAAATCATAAGAAAAACTTCCCCAACACAAAGTTAAGAAAGATACTTAGGCCAAATCAACACTCAAAAACATATTTTCCTTTAAAATTCACCTCCACACAGCTCAAATCTAGCCAAAAATGAGTTAATAATATCAAACAATGCAAGAAAATCCAATTTCAATTAACTATATCCAATAGTTGTGTATGAAAATCTCCTTCTAAAATCGCCTCCGACCGAGTCTAGCGCTAAAAAATATGATAAATGAAGCTAAGTCCCAAAATCCCAACCTTTTGTTCAGTTGTGGATGTCACAAATGCAACCTATGCGAACCCTCACAAATGCAGTAAATCCATCGCATATGCGACACTGACTTCGCATTTGCAAAGTTAGGCCCCATCGCAAAAATGGACCAGATGGTCGCAATTGCGACCCGCCCAGCCAAAGTCCAACCTTCGCAAATACGATCAAGGCATCGCATTTGCGATAACTGTACCCCCTACCTTCTTCGCAATTGAGATCCTGGTGCTCGCAATTGCGATAACTGCAACACTAAGCACTCCAGCAACCTGAAACAAGTCCAAACCATTCTGAAACATGTCTGAAACACACCCGACCCCTGGGGCTCCATGCCAAACATCCACACAAGTCTAAAAATGTCATATGAACTCGCTCGCGTGATCAAAACACCAAAATAGTATCCGAAATCACGAATCGGACACCATAAAACATGAAAATTACAATGAACTAAAGAATCGCTAAAATCTCAACCAAGCGTATGCTTCCCACCAAACCTACTCGGAGTGACACCAAACTTTACAGACAAGTTCCAAATGACAAAACGGACCTATTACAAGTTCCAAATCCAAGATCCAAACTTGATAGCCATAAATTCAATCTATGGTCAAACTTAGGAAATTTCTAAGCCTTCAAATTGCCAACTTTAGGCAAAACAAGCTAAATCAACCTAGGAACCTCCGAATCCAATTCTAGGCATATGCATAAGTTCAAAATTACCTTACCAACCTATTGGAACCATCAAAATACCATTTCGGGGTCGTTCTCATAAAAGTCAAATCTCAGTCAATATTTCCAACTTATGCTTCCAAACTAAGAACTAATTGATCCAATTCAACCCAAAGCCTCCCCAAAACGGAACTAACCATGCCTGAAAGTCATAAAACCACAACTAATTTCATGGGAAGCTTCAAAAGGAAAAACGGGGCTCAAATATACAAAGTGACCGGTCGGGTCATTACAAATCTATTCAGTTAATAAGCAATAGAAGTAGCAATAGAGAAAATAGTGATAATAGCAGGAAAAAAAGGTAGGAAACGGTAAAAGAATTTGATATTAGTAGTGATAACCATGTTTTTTTGAATAGAACAACCGAAACCCTTTGCAGTGGCTCAAATCAACGGGAAAAGAACAATATCCATAATCAACACACAAAACCTACAAAGAAAGGCTATATCACAAACAACACCAACATCTCATAAAACATACGTTTTGGCACACAACCCTATCCAACAAACACACGAACATCGTTTTGGTGGCAACCCGATCCTATCCATACTATTGTTGCAGCGAGAAACCCGATCCTTATCCTATAATTATTGTGACGGCAATCTGATCCAACATATCAATTCACATAGAATCGTCCAACAACACATCCAACGATAGCGAAGTTCATAATAACTGTCGAGGAGAATAAATATTTACTAAGGAAAGATGGACACGAAAAGAAGTAACGGCAAATACCAAATTTTAGAGCTAATATTACTCATGTAATGCAATAAGTATCCAAACAATGTTATTAACACGCAAAAAGTCAAATTATCGAGCAATCTCATCATAGCATAGGAAAATAAGGCATGAAACAAGTATAGGCATGCCTTAGTAAAGGCATTTATTTAGTACAAACATGAACACATAAAATCATGTAGCAAGTAAAAGCATATCCCAATAAGGCATATATTAAATAAAGGAATAAGTAAGAGATGTATTAATTAAATGCATGTAGAAAGTAAGCATGTGACAAGTAAGGCATGTAACAATTAAAGGCATGGACAAGTAAAACATGTAATAGATAAAGGCACGAAACATGTAAGAGCATGTAATAATTAAAATATAAAATAAACTAGTTCTACCTGCATGATTTGACCCATGACAATAGTTGTTACACCACATGATTTCATACGTAAAAGTACATCGTAAGTCAACTGATGTATGCTCGAAAATGAGATCATCTTTGAAAGTATATAAAGTAAGTTAATCATGTTTCCTTGGAGGTTACAAATATTTAAGATCATGAGCAACAAGTACCAAAAGGGTTGGAAGGCTTAGAAGCTAAACGAATTGAAGAAAATAAGTTTCGTCGAAAATCGACTAGTTGAAAATGCTATAACATGTACTTTTGGGGTGAGACTAGGGTTCTTAACATTATAAGGAAGGGTATTTTATGAGTTTTTTTTATATTATAGTCATGTGTTATGTTTTGAAGTCAAGCGAGTTGTGGAACAAAAGTCGATGAAAGTCGTCACAAGTTACGTTTATAAGTTTTTGTAACAACCCAACCAATCATTTGGAGAATTTGCATTTCATTCTGCTATATGAAGTCCTAAGAAGCTTCATATGATGCATTATTACTTGTCTGAATCATCGGTTTTTGTTTTCAGGTGATTCGGAATTAATTTGGAAGAATGAATCTCATGTTATAAGCTTTAAGTTAGAAGAGTTAACCAAGTTTTACTTTTATGTATTTGATCCCGGATCGGAGTATTGATGGTTCTATTAGGTACAAATGGTGATTTTGGACTTGGAAGTATGCCCGGATTTGCATTTGGATGTTTCTTGAAGGTTTTCGCATTCATTGGAAAGAGTTGGCAATTTGAAGGTTTGGAAAGTTCATAGGTTTGATCGGGAGTTGACTTTGATGAAATCGGGTTTTTATTGTGGTTCTAGGAATTGGAATAGCTTCGTTATATCAGTCGGGACTTGTGTGAAAAATTTAAGGTCATTCCAGGTTGATTTGATATGGGTCGGCACGAATCTTGAAAATTAATAGTTCAAAAGTTCTTAAAGTTTGATTTGAGGTGGGATTCATGATATTTTGATGTTGTTATGTGTGATTTGAGGCCTCTTACAGGTCCGTGTTATGTTTTAGGACTTGTTGGTATGTTCGAATGGGGTCCCGAGGGGATTCGGGTGAGTTTCGTATATGGTTCGGATCATTTGGAAACATGTTGGTTATGAGTTTCGGATATGGTTCGGATCATTTGGAAAGATGTTGGTTATGGATGGTTTGGGCTAGGATCTGGTGACATCGCACCTGTGGAAAATAGTCTGCAGGTGCGGATCCGCAAATGCGATTAAGGAGGAGCAGAAGCAAAAATACTGGGCTGGAGCAAAAAAATACTGCTGTGGAACTAAAGACGCTTATGTGGAGCGCATAAGCGAGCCCAGTTGCATAGAAGCGGTTCAGGTGCAGAAATGGCGCATGACCATGCACCTGCGATATCGTATAAGCGGATTTTCTTCCGTACATGCGGGATATCGGTATTATATGTGTTTCGTGCAGAAGCAAGGTTCTGGTCGCAAAGTGACTCCGCAGGTGCGGTGTGTTGTCCACATATGCGGAAGTACTGGGCAGAAGCATATAAATCGAGATTGTATTCACATTTTGAGATTTGGAGCTCGATTTTGGGCGATTTTGGAGAGGATTTTCACCACATGGATTATATTTCAGGATCTATCTTCAATTTTGGCATTTGGATTATATTTCAGGATCTATCTTCAATTTTGGCATTTGGATTATGAAATTTAAAGAGGAATTGGGAGTTTCTGTCAAAACTTTCCTAAAGTGAATTTTTTAGTTTCGAACATCAATCCGGAGTCATATTTGAGTAAAATTAGTATGGTTAGACTCGTAATTGAATGGGTTGCAGGAATTTTAGTTTTGTCGAGTTCTAAGGTGCAAGCCCAGGTTTGACTTTTTTGTTGACTTTGAATAATTAATTAAAGATTCTACCATTATCAATTGGGTTTGTTTCATTGAGCATTATTTGATGTTTTTGAGTTACTTTTGGCTAGTTTTGAGCCATTTGGAGGTCGATTTATGCGGGATGGAACTTATAGAGTATTGTTTGGCTTGCTCGGTAGATGATTTGGCTTGTTTGAGGTAAGTATATTATCTAAACTTGGTTGAGGCTCTAGTTTCACGAATAATTTGTGATAGCTACGCGCTATGGGTGTGCATATGTGTGGCTTGAGCCCATGTGCGAGCACCGGGATATTTATCCATGCTCGGGGTACTGCTTAGGCTATGATATGCCTAGAGTTGACTTTTAAGATTTAAGCTATAATGTTTCTCATATTTGTATCATTGTTGTAAACTATCTTAGCCATGTTTTAGATTACAAAGAGGCTAATTCCCTGAATAAACTTTGTAATTGCCATTTTTGTGATAAAATTGTCGATTTGCGCTATGATAGCACACTTTGCACATGCCTACAATATAGCATGTTATTATACTAGTCTAGAAGCATGAAATCTGATAATTATTCATCATATACATGTGTTCTTGTATACTTTCTTCTATGTGATATGATTTGGACTGGATGTCTGTGACCACATAGGGTGGATTGTATTGTTATGCCTGTGACCACGCTTGCGGATTGTATTATTATGCCTGTGACCTAGCCGGAATGATTGTGCTATATCCATGCGACCACACCGGGTGGATTGTGTTGATATGCCAGTGACCATGCTGGGCGGATTGTGATATAGCCTGTGACCACGCCCGGCGCATTATGATATTGAGCATGTGACTACGCCAGGGTAGTAGCACGTTGAATTGGAAGTGCTTGAGTGTGGATAAGGATTCATCCCCCTAGGGTCACTCTCTCATGTTTCTCCCTTGATGGTGTACACGTGGATTGTGAGAAATTGACGGGTTTCTGGTTGATGTGAGCTCTGGGAGAGTTGGTTTCTATTGTTGGATCAAGCAGCATGCCGCAATAGGCCTTATTGGATTATGGTTATTAAATCAGTTTGCGCGCCTAACGGACTGATAATTGGTTATTGCATTTCATCTATACTTGAAATCTCCTTTACTGTTGATTTGCTTGCATATCTTCTTTATTTTCTGGATTGTCGACTGAGTAGCTTTAGATTCGATTCGAGTTATGACTATCACTTGTCCTTGGTAGCTTTAGATTCGAGTTCAGTTCATGTACATTCCAAACATATATTGTAATTATTTCATTTCAGTTTTTTAATCTAAGTCTTAGTGGCTCATGACTTGTACTACCAGTCCTTGGGGAGTTGTAAAGATTCAATTATTTCACTTTTGACTCATAACTTTATTATTAAATTGTTTTTACTTTTATTTGGTGTTACACGACATATTTTTGTATGTGAGAGTATGTCGTCAACTGATGTAAGCTCGGAAATGAGATCATCTTCGAAAGTACATAAAGTCAATTAATCATGTTAACTTGGAGGTTACAAATATTTAAGATCATGAACTGCAAGTACCAAGAGGGTTGGAAGGCTTAGAAGCTAAATGAATTGAAGAAAATAGGTTTCTTCGAAAGTCGACAAGTTGGGAATGTTATTACATGTACTTTTGGGGTGAGACTAGGGTGCTCAATATGATAAGGAGGTTATGTTATGAGTTATTATAGTCTTATGATAATTGTGTGTTATGTTTTGAAGGAAAGCGAGTTGGGTAACAAAAGTTGGCAAAGGTCATCACAAGTTACATTCATAAATATGCTGAAAATTAGGTCAAATGTTGTTGAGCATTTCTCCTAGAGTACTTGGAATTACGGGATGATCTACCAACCAAATTGAAGATCTACGAGTCTAGTTTCCAACGGCTTAAACGGTTCATTGATAAAACATTAGAAATAGATATTCATGTTATCACGAGACTGCGCAGACTGGTAGGTTGACAAGTAGGTGCATCACCTACTTGCCAAAAGGAGAGGCCTCAATTAAAAGCTCCTAAAGTCGGCCAAGAGGGGACTTTTAAGGGATTGTTAACTCATTTCTTTCACTCATCCTTCAAAAATATAAAACCATATTGAACCCCTGCAACTCCTCCCCAAAAATCCCACACAAACCCTAGGTTATTTTGGGGGTTACGATGTGATCCTAGTGCCGAAAACCCTTAACAGCTTGCTAGTTTCTGTTTCTCCTTCATGTAGCTGCATTTGGGGACTGATTTTGGATGAAGCAGGACTTGGTTTCATGGGTTCTACTCAGTTCAAGGTAAGGTTAAGCTTCTTCTTCCATTATCTATGCCTCTACGAGTTGTAACTCAATCGTAAAGACTAGACCTAGCGAGTTTCGAAAGAGTGGTATGTTGTTTTGTTGTTGTGTCACTATTTGCTGGTTGTTACTTATTTTAAAGTTGAGTTCATGGCTGGTTTGTAGGATAAGAGGCTTGATTATGTACTGTTGGTTGTGTTGCTCAATTTGTAAGAAAAGACAAGTCCAAACGTGTTTTAGTAATCTGAAAAATCAGTTTTGAGTTGCTGAACTTGTGGGACTGTTTTGTGGGCTGTTTCGTGTTGCTATTGGGTTGTCTCTTTTGCTTTTGTTTTAATGGAGTTTGGGAGGAGAAAGGGTGTGGGGAAACACCACATAATGGCAGGGTGGTTAGCTGGTCGTTTTTCATTACATTTTCGGGTTGTCTGACACTACTAGGGTTATTGTTTTGTGTATGAACTAATTGGGCTGTGTGGGCTATTTTGGGATATTTTGTGATCGATATAAGATTGGAAAATGATGTATACCTACTGTCATTGTTGTGTTCTTGTTGTTGTTTGTGTTATGTCGAATTGGGAGGAAGTAAAGATTATAGGGGAGATACTGCCCATTTTATTATGAAATACGCTTGTCGTTCTTTGTGCGATAGTTGTACCTTCCGTAACTTGATGATAGTATTGTTATCGTTGTTGTAGATTAAGGTGCAAAGAGACAAGCCCAACGGAGTTATTGGAAAAATTGTGATAAGGTATGTTAAGTTTAAACCTTTCTTTTATTTTGGCATGATCCCGTAACTACATGAGTTTGACGACGAGACATAAAGAGAAGTTTATGTACATTATCCTAGTCTCATAAGTTTCTGTATTCTCCATTATCGGGACTTTATATCCAGTTAAATATTGTATTCTTCCGGTCAAGAGAGCAGAGGATTTATATCTATATATACAGTATTATAGTACTTTCAGCACCATCGAGATATAATCGGTGGGCAGGCCCCTATTGGGCAACATCACATCAGATGGTTAGTTATATACCGAGCCTACTGTGGCCGAGCGTCTATGAGCAAGCCCAAAATGGCCGAAATACAGATCCTAGTATGGTTGAGCGCCTATGAGCGAGCCTACTACTGCAGAGCAGTTACACATATCGAGCCTTATAGGGCCAGACAACTATTGCAATAGTATATTGAAAGAGTTGAGTCAGTATCAGTAGGTAAGCATATCTTTAGATTATCTTTGACTACCAGTTACATTCAGTTATTATATTATCAGTTCAGTTTCAGATTTCAGTTATTTAGTTTCCTTACATACTCGGTACATTATTTCGTACTGACGTCTCTTTTGCCGAGATGCTGCACTTCATGCATGCAGGTTCTGATAGACAGCTGGATAGACCTTCCCAGTAGACAGTGTCAAACATTAGCTTGGTGGGTAAGCTCCACTTTCTCGGAGTTACCAGGTCTAGACCTTGGAGTCCATTTTATATACATGTTTGATGGGTAGGTCGAGGCCCTTTCCCGACCATGATAAAGTTCAGTTTCTCTAGAGGCTTGTAGACGAGTGCTGTACAGTTTGTATTTTAGTATTGTGGCCTTGCTAGCCCTGTGTGCATCTTTTGGGTATGTTTACCCCTCAGATGATAGAGACGTTATTTTGCAGATGGTTCGGAATATGGCCTTATCGGCCTAAGTTGAGGGTTACCCCTCAAGAGTTCATAGTTACACAGTGGTACGCTCGGGCCGAGTATGGCACCGGGTGCAAACCATGCCTCCCCAGGTTTGGAGCGTGACAAACTTGGTATCAGAGCAGTTCTTGTTTATGGGTGTGTTGTGCACCACACTTATAAGCAGAAGGCTACAGGTCATTTAGGAATGTCGCTCTTTCTTCTTACTCTAGATCATGTGGTAGAGCTCAGTTGTAAATATTCAAATTCCTAAATTCTATTTTATTTGTAATACAACGATACCTACATCCAGAAAGACAATTGGTAAAAGATTGAATGTGGCTGTGGAAAAGTTGAGTCAGAGGAACTCGATTTTGCATCATGCTTAAGATAAGTAAATGTGAGGTCTTCAGTAGATCTTCTGTGTACTAAGACATGTAAAATTCTTGATGAGGATCCCTAAGGCATGAATATCTATCCACCCATATGGTAAAAAGCAATAAGAGAATCAAAACATAGATACAAGTTTCAACAAGTATGTCTAGAATCAAAACATAGATACAATTGGCCACACCCATCTCAGTTATGTCCTGTGGGAGCTAATAGATATAGTTTAAGAGAAGGATGTGATATCAGGATCCAACTGGGGTTAAACTAACCCAAAATGGTTGATGGATTGTTAACATTAGCCAACATTTCCAAAGGATATTGCAAACGTGGTAACAGTTCTACTGGTAAGACATCCAGACAGTGCACTCTAGAATAGTATAGTCAGATATGAATTTCCAAAGTATAGTAGACAGTGCACTCTAGAATAGTATAGTAGAACTCTAAAATGGTTGATGGATTGTTAACATTAGCCAACATTTCCAAAGGATATTGCAAATGTGGTAACAGTTCTACTGGTAAGACATCCAGACAGTGCACTCTAGAATAGTATAGTCAGATATGAATACTAGAACGTCCAGGTATTTTTAGAAGATATGCAGTGGAATCCTAAAAGGGATAAGTATTTACCTTAGTATGACTCCGCACCTAGTAAAAAGAGAATGTTACGTTACCCGAAGAGACAGTGAGGTGGAACATGGGCAGCTTAAAGTGAAAGAATATTTTTTTGAAGTTTTTAGAATAAAGTGACAGACAGAAATATTATCTGGAGAATAAAAAGAGACTAAATGAAACAATATGAGTAAGAATATGATAAATGGGTGATAGTGATACATCAAAATATGACAGGATGACATAGTCTATAGTCAAGTGAAGGAAAAGGCAAGAGGTGACATGCCTTGAGACAATAAAACTGTATAAGCTATAAAGTCATATCCTTATTTCGAGAAATGAGTTGGTGACTCCAACGTGATTACCAGAAGGCTAAGCTAGACCCCCGGTAGTAACAGAAATTAGTATGGTCTAGTAAACAAGATAAAACTAAACATGAAATAGGGACCAAAGAATTTGATAATAGTGGACATCGTGACAATTTCAGAGATCGCGTTCCGGCAATAGTTGAATGGACAACAAAAGAATAACCTTTCAAGGTCATTCAGGAAGACACTTCCCTAAAGCAAGAAATAGGTGTCACCCTCGTGCGTAAGAAATTTAGGTATCTTGGTACAGAAGGGCTATCGCAAGGTGAGTAAGAGTTAGTGAAGATGTGAAAAGATGCCAAAGATGAAGGAAGAATGAGGTAAAAATGTTAAAGGGATGAGATTGCATTTATTCAGATCCTACAGATATGTTATGACTCAGAACATTAGGCAATCACGATGGTGGGGAGATGTAGTAAGGGTTCCCTCCCAGGATGTTATTGATAAATAAGTGCGAATGAATACTTGATACATAAGGAGCCAGTGCGAGAGGTAAGTTAAGACAAAGTAAACAACCCAAGAGAGGTTACACGGAATATAAATATGAGCATGGACTGACGAGTAGCTAGTAGTTGATTCAGGAAGAGCCTAGTTATGGCTAGACAAGAGGTCTCAGATAAACCAGAAAATCATGCTAGATAAACGTAGTAAAACCCAGCACAGGAAATTCAGTCTCACATATATGATATCGTAATCATTGAGAGATATCCAGATAGAAGTCAGGGAAGTCACTACAACATTTTAGGCCTTTAAAGTGTGGCCTAAACTATCGAAAAGTGTGGCTTTTGATCAAAGGCCATACTTTCCGGCCTAAGATAATGCTTTTTTAGGGGTGGCCTAAACTAACGTAACATTCGCCATAAGGCAACGCTTTACAAGTGTTGCCTTAAAAGCCACACCTAAAAAGCGTGCCCTAAAAAGTAACAAAAACCACACTTGTAGTACCCTCTATAGCAACACTTTTCGTGTACTAGGGCAACACATTAGTAGTGTGGTCTTTGTTACTCTTTAAGCCACACTTTTCAAGCGTAGATTCTAATACAACACTCGTGATGCATGGCTTTTGCTTATATATAGACATTTGGCAATCCCTAAGGCCACACTTTTGAAGTGTGGCAATTTTGTCTAAGCAATAAAGCATTTTTTATATTTATAAGTCATGCTTTTGTAATCAATAGTTTAATTTTTTTTTTTAAAAACATCTGATAAGCACTCAATTAACTAGAAGAGAACATAAGAATAACTCAAATGAATATACAGGCAATAAACTTCAAAAAATGAATAAATCTCGCGTGTAATACAACAACAAAGAAAGTAAATTGCTTCAAGGTGCATGCTAACAATTAACTTTACAAAATCAACTGTATTTATTACAGTATCAAGAATAACAAAAATTATAATTGTCCAAATTCTTCATCATTAAACTCCAACATATCAAATTATCTTTTAGCTACCATTTCCAATTTGCTCACCAGAACTTTCCTACAAATTCAAAATGAAATTAGTAATTAGATAGAATCAATAGCATGCTTATAATAATACTACTCGATGTTATCTTAACATGTTTTCCTATAGCTACTAATTTTCCCAGAATATTAAACTATATCTCTAAGTACTTCTCTATATAATTCTAAACAAATGGTGTCTAACCATTCATACAAATAGGGAAAAAGAGCCAAATCTGCTCATGATATCAGTAATTGACCTAAAACAAGTGTAGTGTGTCATGGTAAGCTAAACGACCAAAAAAATACCTTTTCAAAAACCGGACCACGAGTTGATCCAGAGAAGCGTGGAAGATGTTGGCCAGAGACCACGCAATCTTTGCTATCAACTACCCCTACAAGATTATCAAGTTTCATATAAGAGTTGGCTATGAAATATGAACTCACTACTTCCAATTATAAAAATAGCAGCATTTAAAGATACCAAAATTGTTCCTATGTACCAGCAGTAAGCAAGATATGCATAAAAATAAAAAATGGAGATAATATAGTATAGGATACAAATTATAACACTGGTATATTAACATACTATATGCATTTTTCCAAGGGCTAGATACCACAAATGACGAACACATTTTTCTCCACATACAAAAGCATACACTACTTAAAAATAACAACAAATACAGTACTATCACATAATATGTATGAGATATACATATAAAGGACTAAAATAAATTACAAAAATAGAAGGAAATATATATGTTACAATATTGAGATCAAAATGTAATATTTATGTTGTAATGATTCAAGTAACAAAATATATGGATAATAATCATGCTTTATTGGCCTTTATATTTTCTTATCATCTAGATATCTTGTTACTTTCTCTCTAGAGTTGAATATGCTACTTAGTCCTAAAACCAGCATATTAAAAATTCTTTCTATTACCATAATAGTTACATACTCTTTCCACTGCCAGATATTTAAAATTCTTCAATTACTACTCTAGCGTAACTCAGTTACTTCCTTGTGTTTAACTATTGTACATTGATAGAAAAATTCATAAGTGAACTTCTTTTCTGAAATGAAAAGTTTACTTCAGTCAGTTATCTTCTTCTCAGTTTCTTCAAATAAGAAGTCAACTGAACAAATGTTTCAAATGCACATAATTATATTTCACAAGATATAAATCCTTCCTAGTAAATTTTAGTATAGTGGCCAAGTATCCTAAAAATACAACATGTATCTCTAAGAAAACTCAAACACAAGAGTTCATTAAAAAAAACAATTCACAGATAATCATGGAGTTGATCCAACAAATGTAAGAGGTAAAAGATCCAATGGCAAATTTGCCACTATTACAGAGTTTTTACCTGTAATAGTACCGTTGGAGGGCGTGGGTAAGCTAGAAGGAATTCACAATACTCAACTATAAAATGATCTAACCTGCACATAAAGATATATAAACATAACATTTCAGCCAAGAATTCAAGTGAAGAAATAACAGACTTAAGCCAAGCAAACACAACGAAAAGAGATCCAAATATATGCAGTGTTAAGTTGACTTATTGTACCTGAATTTTTTGTTTGCTAACAGTCACATGCTAGTAAAACAGTTGATGGAGTTAATATATCCAGACAACCAAGATGCTCCCCATATAAAACAGATTCTAAAAAATATTATGATTATAAATTGCTCATATCAGTGAAAGCTCGGAAATTCGAAATCCATTTAACATAGCAGTCTCACATCTTTAAAATCTTTCGCTCAAAATAATTGCAAGCACTAAAAAAATTGAGAATAGTAAACCTATGCAAACGCATGGTTGACCTCTAGGTCAATGAGAATGTTTCAGCCGAGCGAAAAATAGTATGCAAAAGCAAGCACACCTGATGTTACTCTACCCAGATTACAACCAATCAGTCAAGTCTAAAATAACGATCATTATGGTGTATGTGTATATGAAATTAAGTAAATTCAAAACTAGTACCAAACGAAATGCAAATAAGATCTTCACTAATTGGCACAATGCTTCTCTTCATCACATTTTTTTGAAGTTCTTGGACATCTACAAATCTACATCAAATTGCCTCTTTCTTTTCAAACCTGGCCATGACATTACAAAACTTCACATTAGTTATCATAGTTTTTAAAAGATCGTCACCAACTTGGTCTCCTTCTTTTAAAAATTTAGATGGTATTATTTTGTTCTTAATAAGAAAGGAGATTAATAAAATATAAGTGAAGAACTATTTCTAATTTATGACCAACTTCTTCAATCAGGAATAGAAAGGGCATGGCAACATAAAAATTTCATTAGATAGTTAGTAGGTCACTGCTTCTTATCCAATAGCACTTGGACCACTCAAATATTATTTAATGAAATAAAATATGAATTCAACAATAAAGTTATATAGCAACATAGAATTAAAAACTTTCTAATACTAAACCAATATAAGAATGAACATATAAGACCTAAAAACAACTAATAACACCTAAAAAAATGTCGTATTACCTGATGCCTTATTATTCCTTAAACAGCCAAAATAAGAGCAAAAAAACAATACCCAAAAAACTTTCTCACGAGTTAGAAAATAAAAAAATGTTGAATTCCCCCCAAAAAAGGAAAAGCTTATGGGGTTTATCAGTATCGATTACCTCTGCGGAAGTGCGTGAAGTATCGAAGCCTTGAACATGAGTGGTCCTGTATTTCTTGTGGAGGTAAAACTGCTAGAAGCCTGAAGAAACTCACAAAGATGGTGTCGGTGGAAATTTTAAAATTTGGCGGAGGTGTCGAAGACTCGAAGCAGAAAACCTAATGAACAATTTATAAAAGATGGTCCTAATACCCAATTTGCTCTTTCAAAATGGGAAAAATATTTGAATATTTCACCAAAAGCAATAAAGGGGGGGAAATTTTGGGGGGAAATATTTTTTTGGGTTATTTTAGAGCACACTTGGAAAGTGTTGCTTTTAGACTATAAAATTAGCGCGCTCCGAAAGCATTTCCATATGAATGAATAAGAGTTGTCAATTATTTTATGATTTGGTAACGCTTAAACTGCATTGTCTAATCACTTAAAATCAACGCTTATTAAGTGTTGCTTAAAAATCGTAGCTAAAAGTTATCAACAAAGGCCACCCTTTAAAAGCGTTTCTATAGATACCTTTGACAACAGTTTTCAAGCATTGCCTAAAATAAGTGTAGCCTTAAGCCAAATTTATTGTAGTGAGTTAAAGGTACCGTATAAGTATTAGAGAAATAAAAGAGAGTGCCACTAGGGAGATAGTCAAAATTTCAGTTCTGAAGTAACCCTACGAGCACAAGGGCGCGGAGGTACGTAACTAAGGATAATTATAGGTGAGTAAGAATATCAAAAATTCCTTCGGTTATTCGATGTAAGAAGCTCGCATCTTTACAAGAGTCAGAGGGTCTCCCCTAAGTGCTACAACTAAGGACTAGTTGAGGAAATAAGGAAAAAGGCTTCAACATAAGCATAGTGACCTAAAGAAGAAATGAACTTGGAACAACAGTCTTATTACAACATTGTATGCACTCAATAAGAAGGTGGCACCTATCGTCACTAATGAACGGGAAGTAAAAAAAAGTGATATTGGAGTTCATATGAATTACAGGGAATTCTAGTATTCTTGGGAACTAAGATAAGCCAAGTTTTCATGCAAGAAGTGGCACAATGACTATGACGAGTAATTTCTTGTATATAAAGACAACTCAGAAGGCAAGAAAGGAATTATTTGATCTACAACCCGGAGTTCGTTACGTTATGACCGCACTTAAAAATTTCAGAGTATTATTCATACAACATATATGTTGATTCATACAGTTTTGGGAGTCTTTGGTATATGTTAAAAGGAAGAATTGAGTCCACATCATAGACAAAGGCTTGAATTGTTAGAAGATTATAAACATGGATGTTACATGGCGTCCACAAAAGTAATGTAATAGCTACTACCCTGAGCCACAGATTGGAAGATAGCTTAAGACTACATAAAGGCTATGAGAGAAGAGGAAGCTCGAGAGTTACAATAGCTAAGTAAATCAGGAGTTTGATTAATAGACCCAGATAATTATAGAAATTGTGATTCGGAACATTGCAAAATCATTCTTAACATCATAGGTACAAGAGAGATAGTACAACGGCCATATTCTGTAATAGCTCTACAATAAAGCAGTTAGAAGAGTAGCAGCCTTATAAGAAGTCAGCATAAAGCTCCCGCTGGATTGTGTATACACTAGAGGAGAAAGTATTAAGGTAGAGGTTTAGGGTGTGGATGCTAATTCCACCTATCTGGAAGGGAGGTTATGAAAGTGACAGAAGATATGATGTGAAATTTAAAGGTAAGTAAAGTAAAGGTGAAGAAGGTATGAGATACTCATGTGCAGAAGGTTGTGAATAGTCCATACTTCAGATAGAGGGCTAAAAGCATGGTGATTCAGTATCCAGAAATGATAGTGGTGTCATCAGTAGTATATCTTCCACCCTATGGTTTCCAGGTACCGATAGGTCTAGTTAAGAGAGTAAAGAGGTGTTAGAGATGATGTGATGTCTCCCTTGAGGTTCAGAATAACATAAGGAAATCAATGGTGCTAGCAAGTTAAAGGAAGGTTGCGAGTACTATATATAGATATGTATAGGTCGCAAGCTAAAGTATGGTAGAGAAATAAGGTTTTAGGTAGAGAGGAATAAGGAAAGGTGAGTGAGAAGGTGACGAGAATAGGTAAGGCCTCGGGATTAAGCCCATCAAAACAAGATAGCTGATGGTTTCCATAATTTATAGAAGCTCAATATAGCCTGAATGAACACAAAGGAGTCTAGGACTAAGAGCATTTAGAAGAGATGGAATTCTACCTTGGTAGTAGAATAAGGGTGTAATTGTGATAAATGATAAAAGGATGACATTTAGGCCTTTGATTGAGTAATGATTTTAAAACAAATCATGAGTGGAACGAGATTAGAATAACCCCCATAAGATGAATCACGTTGGGATGCTATGAAACATGGTTATTGAAGTATATTATCATCCCTAGGTGGATCAGGAAAATTACTTCAGATATTCCCCGATGAGACGTGAGCCCTAGTGACAATGTGTTGCATAAGAGGTTTCAATTTTTCATTGGTAGATTATAGATCAACATTAAGGTGAATCAACAATAGACGGAAAAAAGTTCCAAAGTATGAGATGAGATTAGGTTTTCATTCTTAAGATGAACAGTAATGAGGAAGCGTTAGGGCTTAGATTTATACATATAGCATAAGCAGCAAGATAATAACCTGGAGTTGGGTACTAGACCTCGGTAATAATAATCGAAGTAAGTGTTATAGTATGGTATGACCTACCTAGATGCAATAAAGCCATAAGGATATATAATCAAGGCTATGAAACAGGATATAGAAATAGTCTTAAGTTCGACACAGTACCAAGCAAAGAACTTCAGTATACCTATAGATGCCCAGAGGAAAAGCTTGTCATAGTTCTGTATATGTACACAAAGTGAGGCCTACAAGTTGGATAATAGCTGGAGGAAAACGGAGAGAAGAGTCACATAGGCGCACATACAGGGATAGAGTCATATAGGCTACACGACAGAAGGTAGCAACAGTAACGAGATTGGAAGAATTCCGACCACAGGTCGTGGTGCGAGAAAAAGGCCTAAAGGGGGGAATGCCCTAGTCTTTGAATATATTCACAGAATAGTTGCCTAGATGTCAAGAATAGTACTAAAATATTCATAAGTGCTATAGGTTATGAGATTGATAAGTGCATCAGTCAACATTCAAGGACGAATGTTACAAAGGGGGGATGATGTTACACCCCATATTTTTGTATGTGAGAATATGTCGTAAGTCAATTGATGTAAGCTCGAAAATGATATCATCTTCGAAAGTACATAAAGTAAGTTACTCATGTTAACCTTGAGGTTACAAATATTTAAGATCATGAACTGCAAGTACCAAGCGGGTTGTGGCTTATAAGATAAACGAATTGAAGAAAATAGGTTTCGTCAAAAGTCGACAAGTTGGGAATGTTATAACATGTACTTTTGGGGTGAAACTAGGGTGCTCAGAATGATAAGGAGGTTATTTATGAGTTAATTTAGTCTTATGATAGTCGTGTGTTATTTTTTGAAGGCAAGCGAGTTGTGGAAGAAAAGTTGGCAAAGGTCATCACAAGTTACATTCATAAATATGCTAAAAATTAGGTACAATGTAGCTTAGCATTTCTCCCAATGTACTTGGAATTACAGGATGATCTACCTACCAATTTGAATATCTATGAGTCTTGTTTCCAACGGATTAAACCGTTTATTCATAAAACATTGTGGTAGAGAGATATTCGTATTTTCACTAGACTGCACTGACTGGTAGGTGACAAGTAGGTGCATCACCTACTTGCCAAACGGAGAGGCTTCAATTAAAAGCTCCAAAAGTCGTCCAAGAGGGGAATTTTAAGGGCTTACTAACTCATTTCTTTCACTCGTCTTTCAGACCAAGAAAACCAGATTGTAACCCTGCAACTCCTCCCCAAAAATCCCACACAAAACCTACGTTATTTTTGGTGTTCCGATGTGATCCTAGAGCCAAAAACCTCGGACAACTTGCTAGTTTCTGTTTCTCCTTCTTGTAGCTGCGTTGGGAGACTAATTTTGGATAAAGAAGGACTAGGTTTCATGGGTTATACTCATTCCAAGGTAAGGTTATGCTTCTCCTTCCATTATCTATACTTCTACGAGTTGTAACTCGATCGTAAAGACTAGACCTAGTGAGTTTCAAAAGAGGGGTATGTTGTTTGTTGTTGCACCACTATTGGCTGGTTATGAACTTATTTTAAAGTTGAATTAATGACTGCTTTATAGGATAAGAGGCTTAATTATGTACTGTTGTTTGTGTTGCTAAATTTGAAATAAAAGACAAGTCCAAACGTGTTTTAGTAAACTGAAAAATCAGTTTTGAGTTGTTGAACTTGTGGGACTATTTTGTGGGTTGTTTCCTGTTGCTATTGGGTTGTCTCTTTTGCTACTATTTTTATGGAGTTTGGGATGATAAAGGGTGTTGGCAAACACCATATAATGGCAGAGTGGTTTGCTAGTCGTTTGCTGTTACATTTTCGGGTTGTTTGACACTACTAGGGTTGTCGTTTAGTGTATGAACTGATTGGGCTGTGTGGGCTGTTTTGTGATATTTTGTGATGGATATAAGGTTGGAAAATGATGTATACATTTTTCCATTATTTTATTCTTTTTGTTGTTGGTGTTATGTCGAATTAGGAGGAACTAAATATTATAGGGAAGATGCTGCCTATTTTATTATAAAATAAGCTTGTCGTTCGTTGTGCGATAATTATACCTTCCGTAAATTGATGATAGTATTGTTATTATTGTTGTATATTAAGGTGAAATGAGATGAGTTCAACATGGTTATTGGACAGATTGTGATAAGGTATGTTAAGGTTAAACATGTCCTTCATTTTGGCATGATCTCGTAACTACATGAGTTTGATGACAAGACATAAAGATAATTTTATGTACATTATCCTGTGTCATAAGTTACAGTATTCTCCTTTATCGGGACTTTATATCCATTTAAGTATTGTCTTCTTCCAGTCAAGAGAGTATAGAGTTTATATATATACAGTATTATAGTATTTTCACCACTATCGAGCTATAATCGGTGGGCAGGCCCTTGTTGCGCAACCTCAGATCAGATGGTTAGTTATACACCAAGCCTACAGTGGCCGAGCGCTTATGAGAGAGCCCAGAATGGCCAAAATATAGAGCCTAGTTTGGCCGAGCGCCTATGATCGAGCCTACTACAGCAGAGCAGTTACACATACCGAGCCTTATAAGGCCGGACACCTATTTTATATACTACATTGAGAGAGTTGAATCAGTAGCAGCATGTATGCATATCTATAGATTATCAAACCAGTTACAATCATTTATGACATTATCAGTTCAGTTTCATATTTCAGTTATTCAGTTGCCTTACATACTCGGTACATTATTTCGTACTGACGTCCCTTTTGTCGGGGACGATGCACTTCATGCATGCTGTTCCTAATAGATAGATGGATAGACCTTCCTAGTAGATAGACTCAAACATCATCTTGGTGGGTAAGCTCCACTTCCTCGGAGTTACCAGGTCTAGACCTTGGAGTCCATTTTATATACAGGTTTGATGGGTGGGTCGAGGCCCTTTCCGACCATGATACAGTTCAGTTTCTCTAGAGGATTGTAGACTAGTCCTCTACATTTTGTATGTTAGTATCGTGGCCTTGCTAGCAATGTGTGCACGTTCTATTTGGCATTGCTTATTGTAGACGTTCATGGCGGCCTCGTCGGCCTGCAAAGTTATGTACATGAGATTTTGGGTATGTTTACCCCTCAGATGATAGAGACGTTATTTTCAGATGGTTCAGAAGATGGCCTCATCGGCCTAAGTTAAGGGTTACCCCTCCAGAGTTCATAGTTACAAAGTGGTACACTTGGGCCGAGTATGGCACCGGGTGCTGGCCACACCTTCCCTACTTTAGGGCATGACATTTGGCTTACCTAGCGGGTTAGGTTAGGTGCTATCATGACTAGTGGATTTCAAGTCGTGACAAGTTTGTATCAGAGCTCTAGGTTCATAGGTTATGCGAGTCATGATCCAATGTCTTCTGAAGTCTTGTGGATCAGTATGATGACGTCCATACCTATCTTTGAAGTGCTACACGGACTCTAGGGTGAACTGCCTATCTTTCTTTCCTTATCGTCCAACATTGATTCATTTTGAAGCGTATCTCTTTGAATTCCTTCCACCACTCGTATGTTACGATGAGCACTCGGTATTAGTTGTGCATCGATGACTTGTGATTCCATGGATGAGGTACGAGGTGTGTTTTCGATGTTTTGGTGATGGGCCAGTCTGGAGGAGTTGAGGCCAGGTTCAGAAAGTAGCATGGGCTCGGTGGTTTCGGTTGTATGAGTATGTGCTTTTTGACCCATACGTGCGGTAGCGACCCTAGAAGTGGTATTTATGGCTCAATGTGTAGTTGGATAGCTATATGATGAATATGAGGTGACTGGGGGATGTGTTTAGATGGCTTTGATGTCACGAAAAGGGTTGCTTGGGATGTGAAGCGAACTATTGGATGCTTGATTTATGTTTTGAGGCGTTATACAGTCTCGAGTTTATGATCGTGTTTAGGTATCTTTCATGTTTTCTAGTTATGTGATGAAGTAAATTCTTATATCTTGTTGATGAGTTAGACTCGAGAAGATTAAGTTATTGCATGGTGGTTGTGTCCATGGTAGGGCATAGTGATATGTCAATTTGAAGCTAAGCATGTGGGTTACCTCCTAAAGGGTGGTCTACGGATGTGTGATCCTTATGATGTTGTGTGGGGAGTTCCTTTCTTCCAGTGGGTTATATGTGCTGCGATTTGAGTTTGGATCGGTTGAGAAAGTTGACCTGACTGTCAGGAGGATGAATGCGAGCTTAGCGAATAATTTGAGGTATTTTATGGTTTGTGTTGCATGAGCTTATGAAGGATTTAGTTGAATATCAGTGCGGGATTATAGCAGTAATAGAATATGGGTATTGTGAGTTATTGAATTTTTTGTTCTTTGGCTTTAAGCCAAGTGGGGGAGTCTACTATTGACGATCAGATTGCATAGTTATGTGTTGTATTGGTATCCGTCTAAGGTATGTTTGTGAATCAGTTATGATTTGCAGAAGTTGAGATCGAGGATGGCTCGAGTGAGGAAATTTCTAGATACAGGATATGTTACATTTTATAGGTATATGGAAATCATGGAATGATTTGAGTTGTTACTCGTGACAAATATATGCGCATGGAGTAGGAATGTACTCAGTTTTGTTAACGCGGGGTTACTTCTTTCGGTGTTTTATGCTAATGGGGCACAGGTCGTTCGGCCCATTTGGGTGGTGCAATTGAGATTTGAGCATAGTGGATGACTATCAAGAAGGTTCTAATAGATTCAATATTTATATGTGGCAATTAAGAATTTTCCGAATTTGTATGTGGCTAAAATTTAAGATTTGCGTTGGATGGTGTCGAGTATCGTGGTATTTCTATATCATTATGGATTCTCCATTTCAGTATCAGAAAGGTAAAAGGAACGACTTTAATTTCACAGAAGGTCTCTTCAGAGTAGGTGTCTCAGTTGTGGTACTTTTGGGGTGCTTAAGAGGGAATATGGTAACTTATGGGCCTTAGGATGGTGTGATTTTATTCTAGGATCTCTCGTGGTGAGCATTGGGTTAAGGGTCATAGTGTGCAGGCAAGTAGAAGTATTAACTTAAAGGCAATTCAGAAGGGACTCGGAGAAATAGGTCAGCTTGGTGGCAGATCGGATCAGCATATAGGGGTATAATTGGTTCTTTGGGTTCTTAGGATGTGGTGAGCCTCTGCAGGTTCTTTATGGCAATACTCTTAGGTTTGGCAACCTGCGTGACTTGGTTGAGTTAGAGGAATTCAGTTCTGATGGCTCAGTTATGTGCATATGGGTTTCGTGGAGTTCTCGATGATTTCTACTACGATTTGGGATGCATATTTTCTACCAGCATGAGGAGCAGTTGCATATTGTGATTTTCTCTTGGATGGGATCGAGTGGAAGGTTTCTGACTGATCGAGTATGTATTCTACTTATGAATTCGAGTTGATAATGGGGTTCTCGTGTTTTCATATGATAGCATGATAGATGCGGTGTGTCGTGTGGGATTGAGGTTTACATGTACTAGGTGCCAGTTCAATTTTAAAGGCAAGGCCATGAATGTTAGACAGTATGGATGGTCTCAAATGTTTAGATGGATGCTAGTACTATTTGGTATTACTTGAGAAGGGTGCGTATTTCAGAAGGCACCTTGTGTTATGACTTACGGATGCTCCATTGGTGGTGTGATACTCGCCTAGTTGATCGACTACTGATGTTTGGACTTTACTATGTGGCACGAAAGAACTACGGAAGTATTTCTTGCGAAATGGTTATGTATAAAAGATGTGTCAGTTAATTTAGTGGTGGTGATGGGATCAGATCTAGTGATTCTTTTGTATTCTTGTGGTTGGGAGATTGGGAGTCTTAGAGGTAGATTGTTCCTTGGTTGGAGACTTCAAGGATATGGCCAAGTTAGCCAACTGATGGTAGGTGTTGCGGAAATGGATCTCTGGAAAGGTTATCTACTCATTTCGAAAGGATCAAGAGTTGATTTGGAGGCCATTGGTAAGCCTATTGACGATGTTTATTCTGCACTGGGTCTGATTTGTTTACTCAACACGGTTATTGTTGAGGAGTGTGTCATTCGGTTAGAGTTGAGCTTATTCATGTTCTGATACGTTCTATGTGTTACTCTTCTATATTACGATAGGTTGTGATATGTTGGTTATATGCACACTTGATGCAGTTCTGATTGGACCTTGTAGCGCAACTCGAGCGAGATGGATCTTAGGGTGTTGAATGGTGGATTGCGTCTCTATTATGGTCTTTCCGAGTTGTGGTATATTTTGCTATTCGTTTCTCCATGGTTATAGTCATGCACTTCGTGTACTTAATGTCGAATTGCGTGTGGTTGTTGATTTTGAGCATTGGGACTCAAGGTAGCTCATGTGGACCAGTGTTTGGGTGGGGTCACATATTGCAGCGGCGTTATGTTGGGATATGGTCCTTCGTGTTAGATTCGTGTGTCTTGGTTATACTAGGTGTGATGGGTGCGTAGCATTGTGTTGTTGGTGGTATCTGTTGAGCTTACGTAATGTTTCTCCCATTTGAATTATTTTTCATTTTTGGGTACATTTGAGTTGTTGCTTAGAGGTGCACGGATTGCACGGTATGTGGCTTGAGGTAGTATTGGTGTGGAGTGGCAGTATAGTTACTGTATTTGATGGGATGAGATCATTAGACTGGAATGAGTACTATCGGATTTGATTACGATATATTTGGAAGGATAATGTCACTGATCATCTTTGGATTTGGCTATGGTTCTTGTTAGACGAGAGTGAGCTCCATTACTTTTTGATCTGATTAGTGGTTATGAGTTTCTGCGTGTTTCTTTCATCATCTGCAGTTTACGAAGGATTTGGATGAGGTTTAATTTGATATGAGGTTGTTATCGGTACCGAATTCGTTATTGAGCATCTATTATGGCCAGAAGTTATTGCTATGAGTATCTGAGTTAGGTGGTATATCATGTGATTATATCTTGGGTTATAGTTATGACTTGATACAGCTTGTTCAGACTTATAGAGTGTGTGGATGCGAGAATCGGTTCTTGTAATGGATTCCGGATGTTGGAGATTTTATTCCAAGGTTAATGGGATAAGGTTGGAGAAAGAATATTCATTTCGGTTGTGTTTTCAGGCTTATATGGATTGGGGTGACATGGGATCACCCACGGGTATGTTCATGATGAGTTTACACAATGATTTGATGGCTTTGGAATGACTTTTAGAACGTTCGAGGATGAACGTATGTTTAAGTGGGGAGAATGTAACGACCCAACCGGTAGCTTTGAGCATCTGCATTCCGTTCCTCTGTTTAAAGTCTTGAGTAGCTTCATATGATGTATTATGACTTGTGTGAATCATCGTTTTTGGTTTTCAGGTGATTCGGAATTGATTTGGAAGAATGAATCTCATGTTAGAAGCTTTAAGTTGGAAGAGTTCACCAAGTTTGACTTTTGTGCATTTGAGCTCGGATCGGAGTTTTGATGGTTCTGTTAGGCCTGGATGGTGATTTTGGACTTGGGCGTATGCACGAATTTGCACTTGGATTAATTAGCAAGAGTTGGCAATTTGAAGGTTTGGAAAGTTCATAGGTTTGACCAGGAGTTGACTTTAATGAAGGTTTGTATTATGGTTCTAGGAATTGGAATAGCTTCGTTATTTCATTCGGACTTGTGTGTAAAACTTGAGGTCATTCCGGGTTGATTTGATATGATTCGGCACGAGTTTTGGAAGTTGAAAGTTCAAAAGTTTTTAAACTTTGATTTGAGGTGCGACTAATGTTTTGGGTCTTGTTATGTGTGATTTGAGGTCTCGAGCTGGTCCGTCTTATGTTTTAGGACTTGTTGGTATGTTCATACGCGGCCCCGGGGGGCTCGGGTGAGTTTCAGATGTGGTTTGGATCATTTGGAAACATGTTGGTTATGGATGGTTTGGGCTGGGATCTGATATCATCTCACCTGCGGAAAATAGTCCGCAGGTGTGGATCCTCAAATGCGGTTATGGAAGCGCATAAGCGAAAATGCTGGGCTAGGGCAAGAAATTGCAGATGAGGAAATTAAGGCGCTTCTGTGGAGCGCAGAAGCGAGCCCTGTTGCACAGAAGCGGTTTGGGCGCAGAAATGGCGCATGACCACGCACCTAGGATATCAGAGAAGCAGATTTTCTTGCCTAGGTGCGGGAGGCCAAGATTATGTGTGTTTCATGCAGAAGCAAGGTTCTTGTTGCAAAAGCGACTCCGTAGTGCGGTGTGTTGTCCGCAAATTCGGAAGTAATGGGCAGAAGCATATAAATCGAGGGCTTGGTTATTTTATTCCCATTTTGAGATTTGGGCTCGATTTTGGGCAATTTTGGAGAGGATTTTCACCACATGGATTGGGGTAAGTATTTTTGACTCGGCGTCAATTATATTTCATGAATCTATCTTCGATTTGTGCATTTGGATTATGAATTTTAAGGAGGAATTGGGAGTTTCTTTCTAAACTTTTCTCAAGTGAAATTTTGTTTTGAACATCGATACGGAGACGAATTTGAGTGAAATTAGTATGGTTGGACTCATAATTGAATATGTTGTCGAAATTTATAAGTTTTGTCGGGTTTCGAGGTGCGGGCCCGGGTTCGACTTATTTGGTTGACTTTGAATAATTGATTAAAGATTTGACCTTTATCGATTGTGTTTGTTTCATTGGGCATTATTTGATGTTTTTGAGTTACTTTTGGCTAGTTGTAAGCCATTTGGAGGTCGATTTATGCGGGATGGAGCTTATAGAGTATTGTTTGGCTTGCTCGGTAGTTGATTTGGCTTGCTTGAGGTAAGTATCTTATCTAAACTTAGTTGAGGCACTAGTTGCCTGAATTATTTGTGATAGCTACGCGCTATGGGTGCACATACGTGTGGGTTGAGCCCATATGCGAGCACCGGGGTATTTATCCATGCTCGGGGTAGTGCTTAATCTATGATATGCCTAAAGCTGACAGTTAAGCTCTAAGCTATAATGTTTCTCATATCTGTATCATTGTTGTGAACTATCTGAGCCATGTTTGTGATTACGAAGAGGCTAATTCCCTAAATAAACTTGGTAATTGCTAATTTTGTGATAAAATTGTCGATTTCCCCTATGATAGCACATTTTGCACATGCCTACACCTTAGCATGTTATTGTACCAGTTCAGAAGCATGAAATCTTATAGTTATTCATCATATACGTGTTCTTATATACTTGTTTCTGTGTGAAGTGATTTGGAATGGATGCATGTGACCACGCCGAGCAAATTGTATTGTTATGCATGTGACCACGCCTGGCGGATTGTATTGTTATGCATGTGACCACGCCTGGCGGATTGTATTGTTATGCATGTGACCTAGCCGGGTGGATTGTATTGATATGCATGTGACTAACCTGGGCATATTATGTTGATATGCATTTCCCCACGCCGGGCGATTGTGATATAGCATGTGACCACATCTGGCGAACTATGATATTGAGCATGTGACTACACCGGGCTGGTAGCGCAGTGAATTGGTTGTGCTTGTGTGTGGATAAGGATACATCCCCTTAAGTTGGTGTACGTGTGAATTGTGAGAAACCGACTGGTTTTTGGTTGATGTGAGCTCTGGAGGGAGTTGGTTACAATTATTGGGTCGAGTGCACGCTGCAACAAGCCTTATTAGCTTATGGTTATTGGATCGGGTTGTGCGCTGCAAAGGACTTATTATTGTTTATTGTATTTCATCTTTACTTGCAATGTCCTTGACTGTTTATCTTATTTACTTGCATATCTTCTTTATATGCTGGATTCTTGACTAAGTAGAGCACTTTAAAACAAAGAATCGTGAGCATCAAAGTGGTTTTTACTTGAGATTTTCCTGATTTGATCACATATATGTTCTATACTTGTTGAAATTATGTAATGTAGAGGTGTTAGTGAGTACCATTTATAGTTCTTGCTTCTTTTTCCTCACCGAGGTTAGTAAGGATACTTATTGAGTACATGGGGTCGGTTGTACTCATACTACACTTCTCCACCTTGCGTGTAGATTTTGGAACTGATGTTGATGTGTATGGTAGGAGCTGACATTGAAGATGTACCTGTGTTCCAGTTATGGCTATCACTTGTCCTTGATAGCTTTAGATTTGAGTTCTGTTCATGTACATTCCAAACAGATGTTGTAATTATTTCATTTCAGTTTATAAATCTATGTCTCAGTGGCTCATGACTTGTACTACTAGTCCTTAGGGAGTTGTATAAAGATTCAGTTATTTCACTTTTGACTCTTAACTTTATTATTAAATTATGTTTACTGTTATTTGGCTTACCTAGCGGGTTGGGTTAGGTGCCATCACGACTAATAGATCTTGGGTCATGACAGTTTTATTGATATTTGGGTCTAATGTCATTGATCATTTATACCAATATACCTTCAGTTATGGGATGATCTACCCACCAAATTGAAGATCTATGAGTCTAGTTTCTAATGCATTAAACCATTCATCGATACAACATTGGAGTAGAGAGATATTCGTATTTCCGTGAGACTGTGCAGGCAGCCCCTATAGGGCCCACTTAGGCGGTGGACGACCCTTGAACATTTTAAAGTGGTTGGATGGCTCATTTTTTCATTTTTGACAAAGGACAGTTCACAGTTCTCCAAGTTCAAAGTCGAATCCAAGGTGGATTTACCTAAACCTAACCTCAAAAGTTAGCCCAAGTGAAGAAAAGAGTCTCTATGGTGTTGTGATGTCATTAAGGGTGCTTGTAAGCTAAGGGAAGCTTTGGTTAGAGCTTGTTCTAATTATTTAAGGTAATTATAACACCCTATTTCTTGTTACTAAGCTTATCTATGTGTTGGTTAAGTTATTTGGATGAAGAATTACAAGTGTAAGGCCTCGTAAAAATATTACTAGAAGCCGACATTTTCATAGTGCCGAGGTGGGCTAATGTGTTTGATGATTGTAGAAATTCAAGCTCGCCGCGGCTCGGACTTTTTGGGTTGTACAGTGCGTTGGGGAGTTGAATAAAAAATTTTGCAAAACAACGATGTATGCGGTAAAATTGGAGGGTCCAATTTTCGGCCATTACAACGCCTCGTAAGCAAGCTTTCCAAAGGCTCGAGACTACAGTCGAGATTTATCCCGAGGGGCCATTGGTGTCCAACCTCGAGACAGTGCAAGTCGACGGTTGCAGTAGAAAAGTGGGAAGTTCCCTAGGCGCACGACCAGAGTTGACAAAGTCTAAAGGGCTAGCGCTAACTTGTATCAGGGCATTAAGTGGCTGTACCTGCCCCATATCTTTGTAATTAATGCAATTGTACTATGTTCCCCCTCATATATAAAGGGGAATCCTTGTCATTTTGTAGACATCTATTGTTCAATACTAAATACACAAGAACATTCTCTCTGCTCTCTAACATATTCTCCTGATCTCATTACTTCCATTTATTGCTTACATTCATTGTGTTCTATTTATTGTTCTTCATTTATAGCTTATTATTGGCCATAAAGAGCCATCATTGAATATATCTAAACTGTTAGTCCCTCCATCGACTACCCACGGTAGGATATAGGACTCGACCTCGAGGACCCGAATAAGCAAGCTCGAGGCCCTGCTTATCAGCCTATTGGTTTAGTTATCACCTTGTTTTCAAGCTCTCATCTCGTTTTCAAATCTCTTACTTAACATCTATTGCCTAAATAACTAGAATAAAAATAGATCACGTATTTTTAGAACCACAAAATCAAATCTAATTGTAATTACCATTTTCAAGGTAAACAAAGGATTTTCTACGGTTTGTCGGACCATATAGAATCACTCAGCGGGTTGGTCAGGTGGCTTAAAAGCTCAAGCTACCAGCAGAAATGTCCTTAGTGCACCCGGTGTTCCATGTATCTATGTTGAAGAAGGTAGTCGAGACCCGGTACTCATTGTTCCAGTTGAGTCTATTGAGGTTAATGAGGAATTGACTTATGAAGAGATTCCAATTTCCATTATTGATAGGCAAGTCTGAAAACTGAGAAATAAAGAGATTGCCAACGTGAAAGTGCTATGGCGAAACCAACAGGTTGAAGAGGCCACCTGGGAGGACGAGGAAGAGATGAAGAAGAAGTAACCTCATTTGTTTGAATAGCTATATAATTAAGTATATTTGTTCTATGAAGATGTTGAGAGCTTACCTTTTATGAATTATGTATCACTTATATAGTTGATGTTAAGGGTGTTCCTTTTCTAGTAATATATTGCTTATGAGGCCACGGTTGGTATTGTATTCATGTTATGTTACATTGTTCGATTATGTATATGTTGTTAGGATTGGTTTCTGGGATTCTCTGACAGGTGGATAGTCCCCGTTACAGGGGAAACTCTGGCGAAATTTTTGTCAATTTTGGAAGTTAATCAAATTTTGGTACGGCTGGTGTGTGAAGTAATAGTTGGGCCACAGTGGATGCTAGTTGTGGATTTGACCCTCATTCAAGGAAGAATGATCTTAAGTGGGGGAGAATGTAAGGCCTTGTAAAAATATTACTAGAACCCGAGGTTTTCATGGTGCTGAGGTGGGTTAATGTGTTTGATGATTATAGAAATTAAAGTTCGCTGTGGCTTGGACTTTTGGTTTTGTACATTGCATTGGGGAGTAAAAGAAATTTTTTTGTAGAACAAGGAATTTCTGCGGTCAATTATGCGACCGCAGAACTGGTATGCAGACCACAGATCCTCCGCAGAGTGAAGCAGAGAAATGAGCCAATTTTGAAGGTTGTTTTGCAGTCAGATATGCAATCACATATGCGTTTTGTGGATTGCAAAACCGGAGAACCAGCATGAGAAATTTCTGAAGGAGGTTCTGCGGTCCATGCAATCAGAATTGGTCTTCGGACCATAGACCTGTCGCATACCTACACAGAAATTCCCAGTTCCGAAGGGCCATTATGCCGTCCGTTTTTTGAACCGCAGAAGTTAATGCGGTCACATATGCGATCGCAGATCTACATCGGGGCTTCATTTTTGTAATTCTATTACCCAACTCCATTATGTTTTATTTAGCCCTAGGGGTTATTTTTGAGAGATTATTTGATATCTCATAGAGAGGGGAGAGCTATTCTAGATAGAGAAAGGGGAGATTCAAGGATTTCACTACTCAACTTGAGTCAAGCCTTGGAATTTCATCAAGAGGAACTTGCTAGGGCTTCTAAAAGGTAAGAATTTCTTCCCCCAATTCATCAATTTCGGATTTCGGGTAATGGAGAGTGTGATTCTTGTATGTGAGAGTATTATTATACATGCATGTACCAACAAGGTTTATGGGAAGGTTGTTGAGCTCAAATGGGTAAAGATTGGGTTGTGGGAAATGG
This sequence comes from Nicotiana attenuata, assembly GCF_001879085.1. NCBI lineage: Eukaryota > Viridiplantae > Streptophyta > Magnoliopsida > Solanales > Solanaceae > Nicotiana > Nicotiana attenuata. Next base: position 243,094 of record NW_017671041.1, read on the forward strand.
AATCCACCATAGAAGAACCTTGAAATCGTGATGCACACCTAGTGTTTGATAAAATGCTTAAATGAGGTGAACCCACGAATATCTTCCTAATTATTGTTCAGTTTTGTTATGTTTCTAAATAGATGAGGTTGCTAGAGTTTTTGGATCATTGTAGTATTTTTAAGGAAGCTTAAAGCGAGATATGTTGGCTAAACACTTTTTGTAGAATCAAATTCCATGATGTCCTCATAAGTTACGGTTATGGTTGGCTCAAGTTCTTATTTCTCATGTTCCGAGTCCTTCCTAATGAATTTGACTATTCCAAATAAGTTAAGTGTTGAAGGATGTGTGTATTTGATAAGTAGGGATTTTAACCTATGATTTGCTCTCGTTTACTTGTGTTTTAGGCCAAACATGTATAAAGGTATTCTCGGAAACTAATGTAATATGCTTGCTTGCAGGAATTGATCAAAATGAGCCAAAGGAGGCATAATCAACTCATAAAGCAGTAAAAACTGGAACAAAAATCAAGACTGGGCCAAGAAATCTGAAACGCAGATCGCATAAATGTTGTGCGGCCGCGGAAGCCACAACGCGTCCGCGATCACGAATACGCGGTCTGCAAAAGGGAGATTCAGAGAGTGCATTTTCACGTGCAAATATTGAGCGAGGTCCACGCCAGAAATGTGAGGCCGCAAAAGTCTCACCGCGGCCGCGATTGGAATTACGCGAACCGCGGTTGCTGAGGTTCAGAGAGTTCACAAGTCAAGCAAAAACAAGAAGTGCGGTCCACGTTAGCATTACGTAGCCGCGAAAGTCCACTACACGGACGCGATGGAAATTATGCGGCCCGCGAAACAAACCTCAATCCAGATCCAAAAGTTAAAAATGCGGACCTCGATCAGAATTACGCGGCCGCAAAAGCAAGAATACGGCCACGGTAAGAATTACTCGACTGTGAAATCTCCGCAGGGGTATTTTTGTTCGGAAATTTTAGCTTAGTATAAATAGATATTTTTGACATTATTAGGTTAAGTGATGTTTTTGCTGAGCACGTGAGACGGCTGGAAATTCTATTTTGGGCAATTTTGTACTAGAATTATCTCTAAACATTAGATTTTCATCTTTTAATCTAGTATTATGAATTTTGTCTTTGTTTCATCTTTGATTTCTGTTATTTTCATGAGTAGCTAAACCCATAGCTAGGGTTGTGACCCAACCCTAGTGTGGGTATTTGATGGGTCTTGAATTTTAGGGCTTGAATGTGTATGGGTTAGTAGTATTTAGCCTAGTTCTTGCTAGAACTATGGAATTAGTGGTTGCAAACACTTATTCATGCCTTTATGACTTAGTCTCTACTTGAGAAAGAGAAAATAAGTCTAGGAAAACTAGGCTAACAAGGAATTGGGGTGAACTCAAGAAGTTGATAGCCCCAATTAAAGGGTTAAACCTAGAGATAGTAATACCCGACTTGAGCTAATATCACTTGTATTGCTTGAATACCCATTTGGACTTGAGAAAGTCAAATTGGGCAAAATCACTCAAACTACCGAGAGATACAGAGTGAGTACCAGAGTGTGATAGCTATATTACGATCCCCAATTAATCACATGATTGCCCTAGATTCTTGCTACCCTTTAGATATCCACCTAGGTAGAAGTCACTACCCTAGTCCCTTTAAACCCTTGAAGATCAGCAACGAAAATAATGTACTTAGTTTCAAATATTGCATGCTATAGAATAGAAGTAGAAGTAGAAAACAAACCAAACATTTGTGGAAGTGTATTATGAGTAAAACCCACATCTAGACTTGGATATAAATCTAATTGCAAACAAATTAACTCTGTGTGGATTGGATCCCGACCTAGTTGGGTAAAACTGCATCGACCATCCTCGCCACTCAATAGTAGTGCAGGCTTGGACCCGATCAGTATTCAAAATATGTTCCAAATGCTCCTACCATATCATGATTCCCTCCAGAAATGAAATCAAGTGTGACCTATGTATCGAACGTGTTGTGATTTTAAGTCATGTTTCCATTGCAAGTTTGTATGTCAAATTGCATAATAAATGCCTAGGACTCTTATTTTCTCACATGTTTACCTAGAGCAGTGATTATAGAGGCCCTTATTATTCACAATCCATAATGATATTTGAAAGTGGAAGAAGGGAGTATGAAATACGAAATACGGCCGACGTGCAAAGAATGATATTACGTTGTGGCCACTAGTGCAAATGAAATGAAAAGATATGAAAAATATTATGTTATATCATATCTCAGTCTCCGTTACTATTATTGTTGTGTCATATATCATTGTTTGGGCTAATTGGTATGAGATTTGTGATCCCGAGAGACTAGAGAGATTGATGACTGAGTTGGGGCCTGAGAGTCGTGCTGTGAGTGAGATTTATGGATCGGGTTACACGCCGCGACAAGCCTTATGGATATATGTGGATCGGGTTGCACGCCGCAACAAGCCTTATTTCTATATGTGGATCGGGTTGCACGCCGCAACAAGACTTATAGCTATATGTGGATCGGGTTGCATGCCGCAACAGGCCTTATAGCCATATGTGGATCAGGCTGCACGCCGCAGCAGGTACCGTAAAAGTGCTGAGTGACTGAGTGTGACGAGCGAGAATTGAGACAGTCAGATTGAGTGCTCTGAGAGTGCGAGTACTTGAGGTTTTCATTGTGTTGCATCACCTACGGTATTCGCATTGGCATGTAGACAAGAGATGTCATATTCCTTACATCAGTCACACTTGGCATATTTTATCTATGTTGAACTTAACTTTTATACCTGGAAGCATGTCTACATTTTCTGTATTGTTAAACTTCGTATTTTTTCTATATTGGTTGAGCTCATCACTGCTTTCAGCCCAAAGGTTAGATTTGTTACTTATTGAGTTGGTTGTAGACACGTTACACCCTGCACTTCGTGTGAAGATTCAGGTGTTTCCAGTCACGGTGGTTGCTGATCTTGAAGTTTTGCTCGTTCGGAGATCATCGAGGTAGTTGTTTTGCGTCCGCAAACCTTGACTCTCCTCCTCTATCTCTTAGTTTTACTTATGTTGTTCTACCCTTCTAGATGGTGTTTCAGACTATGTTATTGTATAGATGCTCATGTACAATAACACCCGAATTTTGGGAAAAAAAATTATATTCGAGTCGTAGTTGTTTATATCGTCTATTTATGAGAGTTATTGTTGTCAAACTTGCTTCATCTTATTGTTAATACAAAATGCCTAGTTTTATTGTTGTCGGCTTGCCTAGTTCAGTGGTAGGTGCCCTCAAGACAGGTCAAGTTTTGCGTCGTGACATGCTTATACTTCACCTGCTAGCAATTCGAGCACCGTGAGACATGACCAATAATGTCCTTCTTCATCTTCGCAACGAATAATGTTTCTTCAAGTCATGATACATCTTCGTGACACCGGATGAATAGAATAGTGTGAGCTATGAGCCTACTCAAGAATCAACTCTCTCAAACCATCAATATTAGGAATACAAATCCGATCCTGAAGTTGCATAACACCATCATCTCCAATCACAACTTTCTTAGCACCACCCACTGCACCATGTCCTTCAATACCAACACGTGAGGATCATCAAAATGGTGACCCTTGATGCGCTCCAACAAAGACGACTGCACAACAACACAAGCAAGAACCCTACTAGGCTCAGGAATGTCCAACCTTATGAATCTGTTAGCCAAGTCCTGAACATCCATAGCCAATGGCCTCTCCGCAGCTGGTATAAATTCCAAACTACCCTTACTCTCCACCTTCCTACCCAAGGCCTCAACCACCATATTAGTCTTCCCAGGAAGATACATTTTAGCAATATCATAATCTTTCAACAACTCCAACCATCTCCGTTACCTCAAAATCAAATTCTTCTACTTGAAGAAATGTTGGAGACTCCGATGATCAGTGTAGACCTTACATGACACGCATACAATTAGTGCCTCCAAATCCTAAGTGCGTGCACAATAGCTGGCAACTCCAATCATGAACAGGATAATTCTTCTCATGGATCTTCAACTTGCAAGACACGTAGGCAATCTCCTTACAACCCTTCATCAAATTGTACCAAGCCTAATGTGCGAATTATCACAAACACAGTATAATTCTCTGAACCTGTGGGAACTACCAAAACTAGAGTCATAATCAAAGCAACCTTGAGCTCTTGGTAGCTCTCCTCACACTCATCAGACCATCTGAAAGGAGCACCTTCTAGTCAACTTGGTCAATGGGGCTGCAATATATGAAAACACCTCCACAATGCAATGGTAATCCAAAGAAACTCTGGACCTCTGTAGCTGAAGGCCGATTCTGAACCACCTCAATATTTTTGGGATCAACCTTGATACCCTCACTAGACACAATACGACCCAAAAATGCCACTGAGTCCAACCAGAACTCACTCTTCAAAAACATTGCATAAAGTTGACGGTCCTTCAAAGTTTGAAGTACTACTCACAATTGTTTCTCATGATCCTCTCTGCTAAGAGACTAAACCAAAATATTATCAATGAATACAATCACAAAGGAATCTAAAAGGCTTGAACACTCAGTTCATCAAATCCATGAAAGTTGCTAGTGCATTAGTCAGCCCAAATGACATCACCATGAACTCATAATAACCATAGGGAGTCCTAAAAGCTGTCTTAGGGACATCTGAAGCCCTAATCTTCACATGATAATAGTCAAATCTCAAATCAATCTTGTAAACACCTTGTTACGCTGTAGCTAATAAAATAAATCATCAATTTGAGGTAATGGATACTTGTTCTTGATAGTAACCTTGTTCAACTGCTATTAATCAATGCACATCCTCAAAGAACCATCCTTCTTCTTCGAAACAACACCGCAGCATCCTAAGGAAAAACACTCGGTCTAATGAACCCCTTATCAAGCAAATCCTGTAATTGCTCCTTCAATTCCTTCAACCTAGCTGGAGTCATGCGGTACAGTGGGATAGAAATGGGCTGGGCGCCCGAAACTACATCAATGCAAAAGTCAATATCCTTATCAAGTGACATGCCCGGTAAATCTACAAAAAACTCCTTTGGTCTCACAACTAGTACTGAATCCATAGAAGGGATCTTCGCACTAGAATCTCTAATGTAAGCCAAATATGCTAAACATTCCTTCACCATATGCCGAGACTTCAAAAATGAAACCACCCTACTCGTGCAATGGCCAAGGGTCCCTTTCCACTCTAGTTTAGGCAACTCCGGCATAGCTAAAGTCACAGTCTTGGCGTGAACATCCAAGATAGCATGATACAAGGACAACCAATCCATACCAAGAATAACCTCAAAATCCACCATATTTAACAATGAGAGATCAACTGTAGTATCAAAATCATTAACGGTAATAACACAAGACCGATACACTAGATCAACTACTATAAAATCTCCAACCGGTGTAGACACAAAAACATGAAATTAAGAGAATTACGAGGCATAATCAAGTGCGATGCAAAAATATGAAGACACATAAAAATATGTAAAAACCGGTCAAACAACACCAAAGCATCATTATGACAAACTGAGATAATACCTGTGATAACCGCATCAAACGACTCCGCCTCAGGCCTACCCGGGAATGAATAACAACGGGGTTGAGCCCACCAACCTGCCATGCACCTCTAGGATGACCTCTCACTGACTAACCTCCACCTCTAGTTGGTTGGATAGGTGGTTTAGGAGTTGGCATTGGAACAATGGCTTGGCTACATTGTTGTGCTCAATCTCGGAATCTCGGGCAATACCTTTGGTAATGCCTATGTCCCTACACTCGAAGCAACCCTTCACAGGACGTATCAGCTGGGTCTGAGGCTATCCTTAATGACCTGAATCACCATGTTAGAAGCTCTGTAGAGATGCACTGATGGAGCTGGAGAATCACTTAATGATAGATGCACTGATGGGAGCTGGAGAATCACTTAATGATAGCTGCCCTGAGCAAGAACCATAAGTACCATGGCTACCTAAAGTAGAATGAGAAACCTATAGTGTTGGCTGAAACGGCCTGATAGAATGGCCTCTACGAAAAGAACCCCTGCCTCCAAACGTGGCACCACTAAAACCACCAAAATGATGAAGCCTCTTATCAGAAGTTGTATTTCTCACCTAGCCTCGAATACGCTCAATCCTCCTAGAAATCCCCACTACCTGAGAGAAAGAAGCCTCAGTCTCGGCCTCTCTCGTCATTTGAAGTCTGATACCATAAGCAAGCCCCTCTATAAACCTCCGCACCTTCTCCCTCTAAGGGGGTATCAGGATAGCTGCATAACAAGAAAAATTAACAAATGTCGTCTCATACTGGGTGACTGCCCTACCACCCTGTTGAAGATGCTCAAACTTGCTGCGTGGCTTATCACTTTGAGTAAGTAGGATGAACTTCCCCAAGAACAACCGCAAAAATTGATCCCATGTAAGAGGAGGTGATCCTACTAGCGTGCCCATCTCATACGTCTGCAACCACCTCTTGGCTGAACCATGCATCTGGAAGATAGTGAAGTCAACTCCATTGAACTCAACTACCAAATTGCACATAATCTCATGACAATGGTCTAAGAAGTCCTGGGCATCCTCTGAAGGTGCACCGTTGAAGTGAGGAAGATACAACTTTTGGAACTTATCCATCTTCTTTAGTGCATCAACTGACATTGCGGTCCCATCCTCAGGCTATGCAGCCATAATAGGCTGAACCACCCCAACTAGTAAAACTCCTAGGGTCTAATATCCTTGAGCCATCTGCTCAGGAGTACGAGTGGCGGGAGTCTGAACTCCTCCCATGGCTGAGAAGCAGCGGGTGATGTGGGAAACACATTGGCTTGAGCCATACTCTCCATAAGGCCCACCAATAGACCAAGGCGTCTTGAAGTACCAGAGTAGCAATAAACCCATTTGGGACTTGTGTTGCTCCGACTAGCTCAACCTAAATCGGAATCTCATCCTCTAGATCCATCAGAGACTCCGCTGATGCTACACTAACATGAGCGTGAGTGGCTGCAGTTATGCTGCATGTGCCCTAGGCAGGGCTCTGGCTCTGGCCTTGCCTCAACCTCAACCTCAACCCCAACCTCGCCCTCTATCCCTCGTAGCAGCTACGGCCTTGGGCTCCGGCTCCTGATCACCTGCGGGTGAAGCATGTGTCCTCACCATATGTGAGAGAATAGGAGAAAAAAGATTCAAATTTTAGGACAGAACAAAGACGCATGATGGAGAAAGAAAAAAAGTGAAGTTTCCCAAAGCCTTGTAGCCTCTAGAAGATAAGTAAAAACGTCTCTATACCGACCCTTAGGACTCTACCAAGCTCGCTCATGACTCGTGAAACCTATGCAACATAGTGCTCTGATACCAACGTGTTAGGACCCAAAATCCCAACCAGCGAGAGTCATGATGGCACCTAACACCAATTTCTAGGCAAGCCAACACTTAACAATAGATAAGGAAACTAGACTGGCACATAACAACATAATAATACATAATAGGAGTAAAACTTAGAAATATATATAAATGAGTCTAAAACCAAATGCAGTCTATACAACCTCCTAAGATTTGGTATCATGCTACATAAGCTACTAAGAATGCTACATACAAAGTCTGAAATAAAAAGTAATACTGTCTAATACAAGAAAAACAGTAATAGTGGGAGCGAAGGTGACTCCAGAGTCTGTAGACGAGAAGCAGTACTACATCTAGTACTCCAGATAACCAAGCTATTCTCCCCATTGAATACTGCTAGGACCCGTACTAGAATCTGTACAAGAAGTGCAAAAGTGAAGTATAAGTGCAATCAACCTTATGTACTCAGTAAGTATCGAGCCTAATCTCGACGAGGTAATGACAAGACTATGCCAAAAATATCCATAACCAGCACATCCAAAACCCACAAAAAAATGCTATAGAACAGATAAAACCAATATCTCATAACACATACGTTGTGGTGCATAACTCGATCAAACACACACACTAACATCTTTGCGCGGCAACCCGATCCCATTGTCAAAATATTGTTGCGGCAAGCAAACCTAATTCTTATCATAATATTGTTGCGGTGAAAACCTGATCCAACATATCAACTCACACGGAATCATCCAACGGCACGTCCAAAGATAGAGAAATTTACAATAACTATCAAGGAGGATAAATAAGCATGATTTACTAAGGAAGGATGGACACGAACAAGAAGCAATGGCAAATCCCAAATTTTAGAGCGAATCTAACTCATGTAACGCAACAAAGATCAAACAAGGTTGTTAATATGTAAACGATCAAATGATCGTGCAATCCCTGACATAGCATAGGAAAATAAGGTATGAAACAAGTATGGTATGAAACAAGTATAGGCATGTTCTAATAAAGACATTTATTAAGTACAAGTATGAAAAAGTAAAAGCATGTAGCAAGTAAAAGTATGTACCCAATAAGGCATAAGTCAAATAAAGGAATACAATAACTAAGAGCATGTATCAAGTAAAAGCATGTACCAAGTAAAGCATGTGACAAGTAAGGCATGTAACAATTAATGGCATGGAAGAAGTAGAACATGTAAAAGATAAAGGCACAGAACATGTAAGAGCATGTAATAAGTAAAATATAAAATAAACTGGATTTACCCGCATATTTTGACCCATGACAATGGATATACACTTGTCACATTGCAAATACGTCATCCACAACATATAATTCATGTATCAAATAGACCCAATAACATCTTAATTCCCTCAAATCAAAGTTAACCACGATACTTACCTCTTTCCGGAACCAAATCAGCAACCTAACACTACTTTATCTTTAGGACAAGCCTCCGAACAACTCAAATCTAGTCAAATAATGTTCAAATAAGTCAAAATAAACTTTAGAAACTACCCTGGTATCAAAAAGGTTTGATCTTTATCACAATTAAAAAATCAACAAAAAGTCAACCCCATCCCACATGGTTGGAATCCGAAATTAAGACCAATTGTCTTTTACCCATTCTCCCCCGAGTCCAAATATTTCATTCATATCAAGATTAGACATCAAATCGAGGTTTAAATCTCCAATATTAACCCTCAGAAGTTTTTCCCAAAACTTCTAATTTTTACACTTTAAAATACTACATTTAGGGATAAAAATCTATGAAATTCATGAGAATAAATAAAAACCATGTAAAAATTACTAAACTTAGAAGTTGGAATGAAAATCCTCTCAAATATCTCTTCAATCCGTGCTCTATGTCTAAAAAATGGTGAAAAATTGCTAAATCCCAATTTTAAGACCTTTATATACCTGAGCGTCAGGTGCTATTCGCGTTCGCGAAGCACCTGCCGCATTCGGAAGGTCAGCGGCCAACTGGCCATCGCGTTCGTGAAGGCCTCCTTGCGTTACCAAAGGCCATCGCCCCCCAAGCCTCTGCATTTGCAATCCTATGATCACGTTCGCGATGAAGAAACGCCTACCAGCCCCCAAGAGCCTAGGACTACGCATTGGCGTTTGGGAAACCGCGTTCGCGAAAGATAATTGCCCCAGGACCTCGCATTTGCGTAGTATAAAACACCCTGCCCCAATTAACCTTTTGCAAACACAAGACAAGCTCTGCATTCACAATGCACACTACACCAGCAGCACATCAATAGCTGCAAATTTTGCAAAAATGGTCGAAAATCATCCCAAAACTCACTCGAACCTCCCGCGCACCACTCCATACATACACACAAGTATATAAACTTCATAAAAACTCGCTCATAAGCTCAAAACACCAAAATAACATCAAGAATTAAGAATCAACCACCAAAACCCAAATATTTCAATGTTCATAGTTCAAATTTTTAACTTTTCACAATAAGCGCTGAAACGGCCTCGGTTCAGTCATGACCCCAACCAAACCTGCGTATAAGTCCAATATCATCATGCGTACCTACGAAATCTTTGGAATACACATTTGATGTTGTTTATCAATAAAGTTGACCGTGCTCAACTCCTATAACTTCTAAGTTCCAAAATTAAGTTTTCTTTGAAAAATCAAATCTAAACCTCCCAGATAACAAAAGGAACCACGCACACAAATCATAATTCATCAAATAAAGCTATGTAAAGTCTTAAATCACGAAATAAGAAACTAGAACTCAAAATAACCTATCGGACCGTTACACTTTTCTGCCATTTTCTATGCTTATTAATCGAACAAGTATATTAATTGAGCGTGTAGATATTTGAAGTTAAGCAGTTGTGGAGTTCGAGGTCGAGCATTAATTACTATGATGTTCCAGCCATCTATTATCATCTTGTTCAGGATAGAATATGACTTTGGATTTCTATTTATGTAACTTCCCAACAGATAATGCATTTCTTCTTGCCAATGTTGTAACTCAAATCTTAGCTGCTCATGTCTTGTACCACCAGTTCTTGGGATTAGTTGAGTTAATTTTTGTATTTTTATTTATTATATTGATGGTATTCGGTTTGAGTGGGAGTATGTGTTACCTGTCTTACCTAGCGGGTTGGGTTAGGTGCATGCACGACTTGGTGATTTTTTAGGTTCTGATAAGTATATAGCACAAAATAGTCCATAAGACAGGCAAAATCAATACTACAATATAAGCGGATCAACATCCTAGACTTCTACAACTACAACATTGTCAAAATCTTATATTTCATTATCATTATTATATTGCTCATCATCTACTTTTTATTCTTCTTCTTCGTCATCTTCATCACGTAGGAATAGACTTGTAGATACTTATTTCCCCTCCATAATAAGCTTGAAGTATTCTCCAATTAATCATAATAGTGCTTCCCAACTCCACTTGCCTCTGCAACAATACCCTAAGTGAAATAGAATCTCCATCAAATACCACTTCATCACCATGATCCTTAGGAATTTCAGTTAGCCATTCATTAGCTTCATCAATATTATCTAAATAAATTGAATCAGTTACATTGCGAGCGTCATAATGACGCCTTAATGATCTATTGTATTTAATGAACAATAGATCATTGAGATGCTTTAGAGTTAGTCTATTCCTCTTCTTTATATGAAATTGCAAGTAAGTTGTGGCAAGTAATTATTATGAGTTAGGACAATCAGGGTATAATTGAGTTATCTCAATATACTAAGTATTTCTTCTTACATATTCAAGCACGCTCCAATTCCTCTTACATCCGTCAGTAAGTAAGAAATTATTCTGTCATTTTATCTTGCTTAGAACCATCAGGGATCAACTTCTCAACACAAATGTAGAATCCCTTCCACACTTCCACGTTTAGTTTATCACTCAAATTGTTATCATAAAATAATTCTTGGTTCAAAATATTCCAAGATGCATGCAAAGGTCTATAAAATTGATCCGTCCACCTTTTATTAATGATCTCAAAGTCTTTTCTATATATTTTCTCGTTACTGAAAGAATCTTGAATAGCTTCCTTAGCATTATCAACAATTCCATAAATGTAGCCCATTGGTGGTTTTTGCTCTTCATACACCAAACGAAGTACGCTAATCAGAGGACCACTAAATTTTTAAAGCATAAAACATTTTTCCAAAAGATAGGAGAAATTATTATATTTGCAACGTCTTTCCCTACAGCTTCCTTTCCATTTTTACTATTGGTGTACTCTTCTGAAATGAAAATCTTTTTAAATTACTCATTTACTCGTGTATCCTATGCAAGGTTAAGAATACATTAGCAAATTTTGTTTTACTAGGTTTAACCAAGCATCTTTATTGTGTGAATTTCTTCATAATATTCAATAATAAAGGTTTTTGAATAATGTGTGAATGTACCCTAACTGCTTGATTAAAAACTATACTGAAGAGTCTTTCCTTGAATATGTTCTCAAATATTAAATTTATGCAATGAGCTGTACATGGAATCCAATAAATATGAGGGTACATATTCTTCAACATATCATTCGCTTTAACATTTTTACTAGCACTGTCCATAACAACTTGAATAATATTGTCTACTCCAATTTTCTCTATAGCATTCTTGAACAAGGACAACATTTTGAAGGAATCAGTAGAAGAATCGCTTGCATCAATGGACTCAAGAAAGAAGCTTCCCTTAGAGAATTTGCTAACACATTGACCATCATTTTTCCATTTTTTGCCATCCACTTGTCCATCATAATGGAACATCCAAACTTGTTCTATTCTACTTTATACTCCTTCATAATTTTTTGGTTTCTTCCACTTCTTTAGCTAGATAAGGCCCTTTAACTTCATGATAAGTGGGTGGTCTCATTCCTAGACCAAATTGGCCTACAACCTCAATGAAGTCTCCAAAAATGTCAAAATTGACACAATTGAATAGGAGCCCTGCATCATACATCCTTCTTGTAAAAGTTTTAACTGCACGATCCCTCATAATCTCCCTAACAACAACTGGAGCATCACTATTTTTTCCTTCCTTAGTTGCTTTTGCTGGAAATAAGTATCTATAGGACCTTTAGTCATACCAGGTCATCCATAACTTGTTTTTGTCACCATCCCATTTTATGTGGTGATAATGGAAGCGGCAAATCATTCACTTCACCTTCTTCTATTTTATTATTATCCTTATCATCAAAATTATGTACTTGTTAATGTTTCGTTGTTCTTTTAACTCTTTTTTCCTGCCATAAAATTTTTTATTTCTTCCTTCACATATGTCGGGCAAGCTGCACAAGCTGAAACATCGGGTTTACCGCGGATAAGGTACAGCTCGTGACGATAAATTCCCCAAGTGTTATTACAAGAGATACACGTAATTAACATCTTGTTTGTCTCGCTAGCTCTTTGTAACGATCCGACCAGTCGTTTTGAGCAATTGCACTTTGCTCGGTTGTTTGAGGGCATGAGTAGCTCTATATGATGTATTATGACTTATGTGACTCCTCGGTTTTGGTTTTCAGGTTATCCGGAATTAATTTTTGGGAGATTGGTCTCAACTAGAAGCTTTAAATTTGAAAGGTTTGACCCAGTTTTGACTTTTTAGGATTCGACCTCGGATTTGAATTTTGATGGTTCTGTTAGCTCCGTTAGGTGATTTTCCAGAATGTGTGTTTGGAGGTTCGTGGTAGAATTAGGCTTGAATTGGCGAAAGTTAGAATTTTGGCGATTTTGGTCGATAGCGGAAATTTTGATATAGAGCTGGGAATGGAACTCTGGAAGTTGGAGTAGGTTCGTGGTATCGTTTGTGAGGTGTTTGCAAAATTTGAGGTCATTCGGACGAGGTTTGGTAGGTTTCGGCATTATTTGCGAAGTTTGGAAGTTTAAAAGTTCTTAGGCTTGAATCTGAGGGCAATTTGGTGTTTTGATGTTGTTTTGAGTGTTCCAAAGGTTCGACTAAGTTCGTATGTTGATATGTGACTTTTTGGTATTATTGGTTGAGGTCCCGAGGGCCTCGGGCGTGTTTCGGATGGTTGATGGATTGGACTTTGGTGTTTGAGAGTTGATGGAAACTGCTGGTGTTGCCACACCTGCGGAGTAAGAACCGCAGGTGCGAGGTCCGCAGAAGCAGAAAGAGGCCCGCAGATGCGGTCAGGAGTGGTCTGGGTTGGATGTGTAGGTGCGAGTGTTGGAGCGCACCTGCGAGACCTCAAGTGCGTGGTGTTGGCCGCAGATGAGGATTTTGAGGAGTAAGTGGAATCCGCACCTGTGAAGGTTTTTCCACAGGTGCGGCATCGTAGAAGCGGGTATTTTGACCGCAGATGCGGTTTTGCTGGGTAGAACCTATAAATTGAACCCTTCGCGAATTTTGCTCATTTCCACCATTTTTTAAGACGGGTTTGGAGCTTTCGGGGTGATTTTCAAGAGGGATTCAAGGGATTATTAGTGAGGTAAGTTGCTTGAACCTAATACTTGTATATGTGGTAATTTCTCGTTGATTAATCATGTAATTACAGAAGATTAGGGGTGAAAATGAGGGGTTAGGGCTTGGGATTTTTGGGGAGTTTGATTGACGATTTGAGGGGTCAAATGGAGTCGGATTTTGATAAATCTCATACGTATGAACTCGTGAGTGAAAGTTCTTTCTAGTATTGTGAGTTTTGTCGGATTCCGAGACGTGGGCCCGGGGGCGGATTTGAGTGGATTTTGGGATTTGTGCCTAATTTGATAGTTTTCTTGTGAAATTCATTCCATTAGCGAATATTGATGGTATTGTTCTGGTTGTGAATAGATTAGGAGCGATTGGAGGCTGAGTCGAGGGGTAATAGCATCGCGGAGTAGAGATTTGACCGGTTTGAGGTAAGTAACGATTGTTAATCTTGTCCAGAAGGTATGAAACCCCGGATTTTCTATTATTTTACTATTTTGAGGTGACGGGTGTGTGGGCGTGCACTGTTGGGGATTGTGACTTGGTCCGTCCCGTAGCAATTACAAAGTTGCGTATTTGGTTGAAACTATATGATACTTATGTGTTTTAGAAAGAGTTTCTGTAAATTGGGTTTAATGCCATGTTTGGGCCTTGCCAGAGCTGTTTGGATTCTTAGGGGCCTTTTTCTTACTATCCTCTCACTTTTTTGATTGAAAATCTACACTCAGTCATGTTATACTTACTGATTTCATAACTCAATCTTAACTATTTTGTTTTGATGCATATAAATGTTGTTTTGCACTGAGTACCCTGTTTTTACTGAGAGCCCGAGCGGCTTGAGATGTTTATGACTAAGTGAGGCCGAGGGCCTAATTTGTGAGGATATTTATGGGATCGGGCTACATGCCGCAGCATGTTTTACTAATTCATGATTGAGTGAGGCTGAGGGCTAATTGATTTTTGCCACGAGGTGGCTTTTATAGCGCTTGGGCTGAAGGAGCTCCTCTGGAGTCTGCACACCCCCAGTGAGCGCAGGTATCTACTAAGTGATGTTTTGCCCAAGGGGCTGTATATGAGTGATGGTGAGGTATGCCCGAGGTACTGTATACGAGTGATTGTGAGGTTTGCCCGAGGGGCTGCTTATGAGTGATATTTTGCCCGAGTGGCTGTTTAGGATTTCATCATTTTGCTTAGCTGTATTGAGCCTCTGTTTGAGAACCGTTGAAAAATATCTTCAAATGATTTTACTGAAACTGAGTTTAAACGAAATCATTTGATTCAAATTCTGCTTTTAAAAGCCTGTTGCATTTTTACTGAGATTTCATGATATGAACTTTATATGTTTTGTTGCTCGTCACTGCTTCTCAGCCTTTATGTACTTTGGTTACTTATTGAGTTGGCGTACTCACGTTACTCCCTACACCTCATGTACAGATCCAGGCATTTCTAGACACGGTAGCGAGTGTTGATTGTTCAGATGCAGATCCATCGGAGTTAGCCAGGTAGCTTCCTGGCGATCGCAGCCCTGCTTTCCTCCCTCTTTATCTTCCCTTAGTTGTATTCAGTTATTTCCAGACTATGTTAGTCTTGATATTGTTAGATTGTTATAGTAGATGCTCATGACTAGTGACACCAAGATGTCGAGCTTCTCTTTTTGCACTTTTGTTATTCAAATTTTTTTTCTTTATGAAGTTTTATTATTAAATAGTGTAAATCTATCTTTGAAAAATGAATTACCGTGTTGTTTTTGGTAAAGAGTCTGCTTGCCTAGTACCACGATAGGCGCCATCACGACATGGTAGTTTGGGTCGTGACAAGTTGGTATCAAAGCCTAGGTTACATAGGTCTCACGAGTCATGAGCAGGTTTAGTAGAGTCTTGCGGATCGGTACGGAGACGTCTGTACTTATCTTCGAGAGGCTGTAGAACCTTTAGGAAATTCCACATTATTGAATACTTATCGTGCGACATTGATCAGCTTGAAGTGTAACTCTTTGAATTCCTTCCATGCATTCATATGCGCACATGAGCGCTCAGTATCAGCTTTGCATCGGTGGCTTGCGATCCTTTGAATGAGGTGCGAGATGTGAATCCTATATGTCGATATTGGGCCAGTCTGGAGGACTTGAGGGCGGGTTTTGACTGTAACTTGAGCACTGAGGTGTCGATTGTGTGATCACGTGCTTCTGGATTTATATGTTCGGTAGTATCCCTATTATTGGAAGTGATGGCTGGATGGCTACATGATGAGTATAATGTGACTACGAGATGTGTTCATATGATTTGAACGTGACGATAAGGGGTTTGCTTGAGGTGTAGAAAGAACTATTTGGTGCTTGATTTCCATCTTGATTTTATGTATAGCCCCGAGTTATGGGTGTGTTGAAGGATCTTTTCATGTTGTTTAGTTGGGGAGTGAAGTAGATTTCATGTCATGATATGAGCTCAGACTGAGGAAGGTTAAGTGATTGCTTGATGTTTATGACGGTGGAAGGGTATAAAGAGATGTTAGTTTAAGGTGAAGCAGGTGGGTTATCTCCCACGAGGTGTTCTGAGGTTTGTGTGATCCTATGTTGTTTGCTGGGAGTCCTCTTTCACCGGTGAAATATACATGTTGCAATTTGAGTTTGGATCGCTTATGAGAGTGGGCTTGACTGTTACAAGGGTGAATACGAGATTTGCAAATGATTTGAGGTATTAGATGGGTTGTGTTGCATGAGCTTATGAAGGATTTAGCTTAATCTCACAATGGCATTATGGCAGTAATAGAGTATGGGCATCATGATTCATTGTGTGTTTTGTTCAATGGCTTTGAGCCAAGTGGGGGAGTCCGCTATTGATCAGTTTATTGCACGGTTATGTATTGTATTGGTTTCAGTTTGAGGTATACTGGTGAATTAGTTATGGCTTACAGAGGTTGAGATCGAGGATGACCTGCGTAAAGGAATTTTGGATAAGGGTTGTGTTATGCTTTATGGGTATATGAGAAACATTGAATGATTTAGTTGTTGTTGTGAGGGATGTAACGTGTATGGAGTAGGAGATCGCTTGGTTTCTTAGAAGGATGGTTACTTCATTAGGTGTTGTTGTACTAATGGGGGCACAAGTCGTTCGGTTCGTTGGATCAGTTTAATTGAGACCTGAGTAGAGTGGATGGCTCCTGAGAATGGTTCTAATGGATTCAATATTTATATGTAACAACTGGGGATCTTCAGGATGTGTATTTGGCAAAAAACTGAGGTTTACATTGGATTGTGTCAAGACTTGTGGCATTTCTATATCATTATGGATTCTACATATCAGTATCGGGAAGGTGAAGGTAATGGCTTTAGATTTGCAGGAAGTCTTTTCAGGGTAAGTATTTTGAGTGTGGTACTTTTCGGGGTATTTAAGAGAGTATTCAACGGCTTATGAGCCTTAGGTCGGTGTGGTTTTATGTTAGAGTCTCATGCGGTGAGTCTAGGTTGAGGATTGAGGTATTATTGCAAGGAGAAGTATCAATGTGAATGCAATTTAGAAGGAACTCGAATAGACAAGACAGCTTGATAGTAGGTTGGATCGGCATGGTAATGGGTATGATTAGTTCTTTGGGTGTTTATGAGGTAATGAGTTTCTACAGGTGTTTCGCGGCAATGCTCTTGGGTTTTTGATGACCTGCATAGGTTGGTTGAGTTAGAAGGATTCAGTCCTGACGGTTTGATTTTGTGCAAATGGGATTCGGAGAGTTCTTGATGGTTTCTACCCCGGTTAGAGATGTGTATTTTCTACTGGCGTGAGGAGCATGCGATGTATAGTGATTTTCTCTTAGATGGGATCAAATGGAAAGTTCTTGGCTAGATGAGTACGTAGTTGCTTGTGACTCGCAGTGGATTATGAAGTTCTCATATTTATCATAGGATGGCATGGTATATGCGGTATGTTGTGTAGGATTGAGATTTGCATGTGTAAGGTCACGGTTCAGTTGGGAAGGTCATAAATTCTTAGGCAGCATGGACAATTTCAGATGACTAGGTAAATGATATTACTAACTAGTATGGCTTGGTGAGAGTATACTTTTCAGAAAGGGCGATGTGTTTGAGTTGTGGATACTTCATTGGTATTGCGGCACTCTCTTGTTTGACTGACTGCTGCAATTCAAATTTTGCTTTGTAGCACAGAAGAATTTTAGAGGTATTCCTCGTGGGATGACTGTGTAATTGGATAAGTGAGGACATTCAGGTGGTGGAGTTGAGATCAGAGAAGGTAATTTATATGCTCTATGGATTTGGAGACTGAGAGTTCTCGTGAGTGGATTGTTTCATGGTTGTGGACTGTACAAATGTAGCCAAGGTCAGTCAGAGGTTAGTATGTGTTGTGATTCAGTCATTGTGGACTTTCGGAGGGTATTTAACTGTTGTGGGTGACCAGAGTTGGTTTGAGGGTCATTGGTAGACCCAATATGGATGTGTATTCTGCACCGGGTCGGATTTGTTGACTCCGAATTGCTATAGTTGAGGGATGTGCCATTCGATTGTTGTTGAGCTTATTCGTGTTCTGGAGTGATCTACGAGTTACCCTTCTATGTTACGAGGAGTTATGACTTGTTGGTTATATGCACATATGGTGCGGTTCTACTAGGGTCTTACAGAAAAATTTGAGCGGGAAGAGTATCGGGTATTTTCTTGGTGGATAGCGTATTGGTTGTATTCTTTCGGGTTTCGTGTGGTGTTAGGTCATTTGCTTCTCCGTGGTTATGGTAATGCACTTTGGGTTCTGATGTCGAATTTCGAATGGTTATGGATTTTGAGCAGGCTGGCTCGAGGTATAAAATACAGACCAGCGTTTGGATGGGGTCACGCGTTGCAGCGAAGTTGTGTTGGGATATGATCCTTGGAGTCGGATTCGTGTGTTTTGGTTCTAATATGTGTGCTGGGCTCTTAGCATGGTTTGTGATAGTACTTGTTAAGTTGGCGGGATAGTCCTCTTGTTTGAATCATTTTCTATGATATGAGTATATTTGGAATGCTGTTATTGTGTGCACGAATTGCACAGGTTTGTGGCTCTGGGTAGTATGGGTATGGCATGTCAGTAGAGTAACTTGTATTTGATAAGATGAGGTCGTCGGAGCTAGAACGGATGCTATTGAATTTGATTGCGGTATATTTAAAGGGGTAATGTCGATGATCGGCTTAGAAATTGGCTATAGCTCTTGTCGAAGGAGAAGAAGTTCCACAACTGGTTGATCTGGTGAATGGTTATGAGTTGTTGTGTGTTTCTTTCATCGTTGGCAGTATATAAAGGTGTTAGAACGAGGTTCTATTTGATAAGAGGTTATATACCAGCGTTTGGTTGTGTTGGGCAACTGCTGTGATTAGAAAACATCATTGTGAGTGTTTGAGTTATGCGGTATATCATGTTATTTCATCTTGGGTCATGGCTATGACTGGATACAGCTTGTTCTGACTTATACAGTATGTGGATGCGAGATTCTAATCTTATAGAAAATTTCGGAGGTGGAAATTTGATTCTAAGGCTTATGGGCTAGGTTGGAATAAGAAATTTCAATCATGTTGTGTTGTCAAGCCTATATGGGATAGGGTGACGTGGGATCACCCCCGGGTATGTGCATAGTGAGATTATACAGGGATTTGATGGCTTTTGGAACAACTCCGGGCACGTTCGAGGACGAACGTATGTTTAAGTGGGGGAGGATGTAACGACCCGACCAGTCGTTTTGAGCAATTTCACTTCGCTCGGTTGTTTGAGGGCATGAGTAGCTCCGTGTGATGTATTATGACTTATGTGAATTGTCGGTTTTGGTTTTCAGGTTATCCGGAATTGATTTGGGAGAATGGTCTTAGCTAGAAGCTTTAAATTTGAAATGTTTGACCCAATTTTGACTTTTTAGTATTCGACCTCGGATTTGAATTTTGATGGTTCTGTTAGCTCCATTAGGTGATTTTGGACTTAGGCGCGTGTACAGAATGTGTTTTGGAGGTTCGTGGTAGAATTAGGCTTGAATTGGCGAAAGTTAGAATATTGGCGATTTTGGTCGGCAGTGAAAATTTTGATATCGTGGTGGGAATGGAATTTCCGAAGTTGGAGTAGTTTCGTGGTGTCATTTGTCATGTGTGTGCAAAATTTGAGGTCATTCGAACGAGGTTTGGTAGTTTTCGGCATTGTTTGCGAAATTTGGAAGTTTAGAAGTTCTTAGGCTTGAATCTGAGGACAATTTGGTGTTTTGATGTTGTTTGAGTATTCCGAAGGTTCGACTAAGTTCGTATGGTGATATGTGACTTGTTGGTATTATTGGTTGAGATCCCGAGGGCCTCGGGCGTGTTTTGGATTATTGACGGATTGGACTTTGGTGTTTGAGAGTTGA
Source organism: Nicotiana attenuata (assembly GCF_001879085.1). Taxonomy (NCBI): domain Eukaryota; kingdom Viridiplantae; phylum Streptophyta; class Magnoliopsida; order Solanales; family Solanaceae; genus Nicotiana; species Nicotiana attenuata. Next base: position 263,234 of record NW_017671041.1, read on the forward strand.
TGGAAACTGCCGGTGTGATTCTGCTGGTGTTTCCGCACCTGCGGAGTGGGAACCGTAGGTGCGAGGTCCGCAGAAGCAAAAAGAGGCCCGCAGATGTGGTCAAGAGTGGTCTGGGCTTGATGCGGAGGTGCGAGTGTTGGAGTGCACCTGCGGCCGCAGATGCGGATTTTGAGGAGTAATTGGAATCCGCACCAGCGATGGTTTTTCCACAGGTGCGGCATCGTAGAAGCGGTATTTTGACCGCAGATGCGGTTTTGCTGGGCATAACCTATAAATTGAACCCTTCACGAATTTTGCTCATTTCCACCATTTTTGAAGACGGGTTTGGAGCTTTTGGGGTGATTTTGAAGAGGAATTCAAGGGATTATCAGTGAGGAAAGTTGCTTGAGCCTAATACTTGTATATGTGGTGATTTCCTATTGTTTAATCATATAATTAGTGAAGATTAAGGGTGAAAATGAGGGGTTATGGCTTGGGATTTTTGGAGAGTTTGATTGAGGATTTGAGGGGTCAATGGAGTCGGATTTTGATAAATCTCGTATGTCTGAACTAGTGAGTGAAAGGGCTTTCTAGTTTTGTGACTTTTGTCGAATTCCGAGACGTGGGCCCGGGGGCCGGGTTTGAGTGGATTTCGGATTTGTGCCTAATTTGATAGTTTTTCTTGTAGAATTCATTCCATTAGCGCATATTGATGGTATTGTTCTGGTTATGAATAGATTCGGAGTGATTGGGGCAACAGCATCGTGGAGTAGAGATTTGATCGGTTTAAGGTAAGTAACGATTGTAAATCTAGTCCTGAGGGTATGAAACCTCGGATTTTGTATCGTTTTACCATTTTGAGGTGACGCACATGCTAGGTAACGGGCGTGTGGGCATGCACCATTGGGGATTGTGACTTGCTCTGTCCCGTAGCAACTACAAAGTTGCGTATTTGGTTGAAACTATATGATACTTATGTATTTTACAAAGAGTTTCTATAAATTGGGTTGAATGCCATGTTTGGGCCTTGTGCCAGAGCTGTTTGGACCCTTAGGGGCCTTTTTCTTACTATCCTCTCACTGTTTTGATTGAAAATCTATACTTAGTCATGTTATACTTACTTATTTCATAACTCAGTCTTAAGTACTCTATTTTGATGCATATAAATGTTATTTTGGGCTGAGTACCCTGTTTAACTGAGAGCCCGAGTAGCTTGAGAGGTTTATGACTGAGTGAGGCCGAGGGCTTGATTTTTGAGGATATTTATGGGATCGGGCTGCATGTCACACCATCTTTTACTAATTCATGATTGAGTGAGGCCGAGGGCCTGATTGATTTATGCCACGAGGTGGCTTGTTATAGCGTGGGCTGAAGGAGCTCCTCCGGAGTCTGCACACCCCTAGTGAGCGCAGGTACCTACTGAGTGATGGTGAGGTATTCCCGAGGGGCTGTATACGAGTGACTGTGAGGTTTGCCCGAGGAGCTGCTTATGAGTGATATTTTGCCCAAGGGGCTTTCTACGATTGCATCATTTTGCTTACCGTTGTACCGAGCCTCTGTTTGAGAATCGTTGAAAAATATCTTCAGACGATTTTACTGAAACTGAGTTTAAACAAAATGATTTGATTCAAACTCTGCTTTTAAAAGCCTGTGGAATTTTTACTGAGATTTCATGATATGAACTTTATATGTTTTATTGCTCGTCACTGCTTCTCAACCTTTATTTACTTTGGTTAATTACTGAGTTGGCGTACTCACGTTACTCCCTGCACCTTGTGTGCAGATCCATGCATTTCTAGACACGATAGCAAGTGTTGACTGTTCAGATGCAGATCCATCGGAGTTAGCCAGGTAGCTGCCTGGCAATCGCAGCCCTGCTTTCCTCCCTCTTTATCTTCCCTTAGTTGTATTCAGTTAATTCCAGACTATGTTAGTCTTGATATTGTCAGACGGTTGTAGTAGATGCTCACGACTAGTGACACCCCGATATCGGGCTTTTCTTTTCGCACTTTCGTTATTCAAATTTTTTTCTTTATGAAGTTTTATTATTAAATAGCGTAAATCTATCATTATAATATTTTTTTGGTAAAGGGTCGGCTTGCCCAGTACCACGATAGGTGCCATCACGACATGGTAGTTTGGGTCGTGACAGTCTTTGTGTATGAGCCCAAGCAGGGTCTCTCTTTTGATCTTGCAATGTCATTTACAATAATCTATTAAGTGCAAAGAAAAAATAGATAAACAAACTGAAAAGATCTAATTATAATAGATGAACCAACTAAAAAATAAAATTAAAGACAAACTAAACCAACATCATAGAACATAAGATTGAAAGAAAACGAAAAAAATGAAGAAGGAAAAAAATAGCGCATTAGTAGAAGAATATAATCGCAAAGGAGGAAGAAAAAATCAAAGAGCAAAGAATAGGGAAAGAAGAAGAAGAAGAAGAAGAAGAAGGAGGAGGAGGAGGAGGAGGAGGAGGAAAAAATGGTGGAGGAAGAAGAAAAAATTAGAGAACAGATACGAGAAACATAGAAGAAGAAGAAGAAGAAGAAGAAGAAGAAGAAGAAGAATAATGATGAGGAGGAAGAAGAAGAATGAGAAGAAAAGTCATACATGGTTGGAAGAAGTTTGGACGTTACCCTTGAAGATTGAAGAAGAACCTTGGATAGAAGTGCTTGTGAAAAGAAACCCTAGCTCAAAATCGCACCTTCTGAAGCAACAAAATTAGATAGCCTTCTTAACTTTTATTTTTCTCTAAAATTGACCTATTAAAACTGAAAAAAAATAAATGTGCCCTTTTTCTGCTTCACATTTATTCTGTTTCGTGCTTCTTCCCCTTAAGTGACCTCTCTTTGAACCCACTATGTTTCACACCCTCTAAAGTACCCATCCACTTGCATCCCTTTATTTCTCACTTTGGGTGAGGAAGAGCTCACATATACTAACATTACTCTTACAAGTTTCAAACCATTGAAACTTCACATTTTTCTAAGTTATCTTTATCAACGGGGCAACTAGTGAAGAAAACTCTACTATGAAATGATGGTAGTAACCTGCTAATCCTAGAAAATCTTGAATCTTTGTAGGGGTCGTCTGCCTAGGCCAACTTTTAACTACTTCTATTTTCTGTGGGTCTATTCTAGTGCCTTCGCAAAAGGCATTGCCCTAATATTTCTTTTTTTAAGAAAGATAGAATAAGAGAATCGAGTTTGACTCCGACTAGTTGAACTATGCCCCTGATAGGCCTGACCCTTACTCTGTTGGCCCTCTCTAAATGGAGTTGGATAAGGAGATGAGTGAGCTACTGACTGACTCTGAGCTGAATGATTCTTGTTCTTTCCCCCAACTGAAAGCCCACTATAACTACATGTACTTCTAGCCTTTTTGATATTCTCTCTAGCTTCCCAAATAATCTTATCGAACGCTTCTTTGTGTATAGGAATATTCACTACCTGAGGGGATTCGAGCCTTCAATAAACCTTCTCACTTTTTCTATCTATATTGGTACCAAATTGGATGCATACTCTACCATTGGTGCATTCCATTTCATATTCAATCACTCACATGGTGTCCTATTTAAGATGTTCGAACTGATATCAGAGCTCATCTATCCGACTGCTAGTAAATTTGTTTGCCCTGAAAGCTTCTTTAAACTGTGGCCAAGTAAGTGGCGGTAATGCAGAATCTTTGAAATTCTGGTAACCTCCCAACCATTTCCCTGATGCTCCCTTAAACCGAAACCTAATCAGCCATGTGGCTTGTGTTTCAAAACAACCCAAAGAAATAAATATTTCCTCTCTCTTCCAAAATTAATGTTGGCTCATTTGGTTTGTCTGTACCATTATAAGTAGGAGGTTTTAATCTCATAAATGTGCGTGGATCATTTCTTCTTGCTGGTAACTGCACTAGCTGCAATATTTGTAGGAATAGGCGGTTGAGGTACCCCCAAACTTGTGTGGCCTGAAAATTATCTTCTAAAACCTCTTCATCAAAACATGAGGGTCCAAAGCAAGAGCATGAACAGGTGCAACTCGACCACTAACTAGAGGGGCTAGTGACTTCAGAAAATCAAAAATCCTGCCAACCCGATCATCCAACTATTGTGGCTGATTCTCCATGAGTAGTTTAGCCGGAGGTATGGCTTCCACTTGTTCACCAATATCTGTTGAGATGGACCCTGTTCTCATATGATGGCCCTACCACGTCCTTAATTACCCTTTCATTCTACCCTCAATCCCAACTTCCACCTCTGTCACGCGCTCTAGCTATAGCTAGTTCTATAGTGCAACTGAAACCACTGGGGGTGCTTCCTGGTTTTTAGCATGTGGTATCCAGGATTATTAGCATCAAAGAAGAAAGTGGATCTTGTTCTAACCATCTTGTTCTAAAACGTGATACAAAAAGATTTAGAATTCAGGTATGTTTATTTCTAACGCATGATGTAAGAAACAAAAATTCCTAACGTGTCCTACAGCCTCTTAAATATTAGTATGGTGCACAACATACTCATACGTGATATTTTACTGGATACAGCTCATGACTCCCTAGGACTTCCTAAACTTGGCTGCTCCAAACTAACTTGTCACGCTCCCAAACTGAGATGAAACGTGATTGGCACTTAACTCTTACCAGTTGTTGAGTGAACTCTACTAGCTATATCATAAATTCATGTTCAATAGCAAACGATGTAATATGCTTAATATTAATTCTAGTCAAGTTGTAATTTTTAATCTGTTGATAAAATGATAAATCTAAAAAAATCTGAATACTGAACTACTAACAAGTCATGAGCCTCCAGAATTTGACAAAACTAAAATACATAGTCTAGGGGTATTCCCCGAATATAATATTAATATCTAAAAATAAATAAGAGTCTCAAAAGAGCCTGCTATCGCTGGGATAAACTAACGGAGCCTATCAACTGAGTCTAGAATGTCTCTTCTAGCCACGTGCCTGGTTACCTACATCCTCAATACCTATTGTCACACGATGTAACAAGCCCAAACGGGCTAAGTACCACAAAAAATATATAGCTGGTCTCATAGGCTACCTCTTAAAAAGGCGGAGCAAAACCTTCTGGAAAAAATAATAATATAAAAAATAGATTCAAAGGAAATCATGTAATGTAAATCATATAAACTTTGTAAACAAGTAATGAGAGAGAAACTAAAATTATAAGCTGAAAACTGAACTTAAAAACTAAGTCTACAACTGATCTCTGAAAGAGAAAATTAAGTAATTTTTAATGAAATAACTTTTCTAAAAATAGTTACATATAGTGGCCCAGCATACTCGAGCATTTGAGAACACGCACGGGGGACCCAACAAATAATTGGCACCTGCAAGTGTGGGATTGCTAACCTTGGCATCACGACACTCACATTGAGAGAGGTTGGCCACTTCTACCGACTGAATGTGATCACATTAGTGCATGAAATAAATGCTGAAACTAACTATTGAAATAAATAAAATATCACAAACAAAAGTACATAACAAGTGGTGATTCATGTAAGCATGTAATAATATCACATTTTTATGTGAAGTAGTATTGAATACGAATAGAGAGAATTGAGTATTGGAGCACGAGAAGGAATTTAAGAATGAGGAATTTTCAGAAATCACTATTGTTTTGTAGCTATTAACTTCCTATAGCTTCTATATACATAATTGTTTTCTATAGATACTATTTAGTTGTTACGCGACTGTACTCGTTGTTTCGCGCTACCGTATTCATGAATACAGTAGCGGAATTCACCTAAAAATAGGGGAATCCTGCTGTGCGACTGTATTTCCTGTATTCGTGCTACTGTATTCATGAATACAATAGCGGAATTCGCCTAAAAATAGGGGAGTCCATCTGTTTAACAACGGAAAGAGGATCAATTAGCATATATCACTCCTAATTTAACTCAACAAAATCAATTCTACATAAATTTTGCTGCTATTGTGTTGTATTCCATGTATTCGCACGACTGTATTTATAAATATAGTGAGGTAAAAAACATGGATTACATATGTTTAATTATGTATTCCATGTATCCGTGCGAATGTATTTATAAATACAATAAGGTAATCCGCCTAAATAATAGTGATTACGGGTGTTTAATAACGGAAAGCGCAATATTGAATTGTATTCAATTTCACTATATTGAATTCAGTTGTATTCAAATAACAAAAAATAAATAAAATAAGGTGTATACCGTTCTATTCAATTCGACGGTATACATTGTATTCAATTCAGAGATATTTATTATTCACTATTATACACTGTATTCAATTCAACTGTATTCAAACAACAAAAAATCACAAAACACAGTGATATTCGGCTGTATTAAAAAATACAGGCAAAAAATTAAATGTATTTATACAAAAATATAATGTAATTGAGTGTATTTGTATAGAATATAATATATTTTTATTATTTTATGTGACTAAATAGCAAATAAGAGAAAAAAATTCGTTGGAGAAGACGTTTTCTGGCCAAGCAAAATACTGAAAAGTGGAATAGAAGGAGGAATAAGAGAATCGTCATTCTCCTGCAAGTTCAAATGAGATGTAAGAAATGTAATCCTAAAATAATGCTCAAAATGGATCGAGAAAATGAATAAAACTACCAAGTTGACTTAGAAAGGCAAAAGCAAAACGGGAAGTAATCCATAAATACATGTCGATACCTCTGTATCGAGTTCGTGAATGGCAATCAATCTAGGGTAGACCAGAAGGATTGCCAATGGAGTAGAGAGTGGGGAAACATAATTAATCCAGAAGGACCTACTATTTATAGGTTACAAGTACTTTGGTTATAAGTATCTTACTTTATGTTTTGATGATCTAACAAACTTAGTATCCAGAACCAGATAAGGAACCTGCTACATATTTACAAGACCTTAAGATCACAAGTTCCAGGTGGGGATCCAGCATGGGATATGATTCAACTCTTCAGAGTGGAAGGAACAGCTGAGAGAATAGGTCCCTACTAGTTTCCAAGGAGACTGTACGAAGTCAACTTTCCAGCTGAAAAGTTGCTGCATGCACACGCTACAGTGTTGGAACAGTGCTGCAGTCAACTTTCCAGGGAAGACTTTTTTGCTACCTTGCTTACATCATTGTAAGTGATGTCACACATGTATATATACATTCAAGGGAGGTAAAACACAATCACTTGAACTTTTTAGAAGCTCATTCACATGACTTTCCAGCAAGAAAGTTTCAAGTGCTTCAAGAACAAAGAACAAAACAACTACGGACTAATTCTCACTTAGAGTTATTGTATGTCCTTAGTTGAGTTATAACTTTGTAATAGTTCTTCAATTGTAATGCCTACCTAGCTTGTTTAGAAGCATTCTGTAGGAAACTCTTTGTAAACCTTAGACCTGTGTGTTTGAGTCTTGACTAGAGTTAGTCATGTTGTAATTCTTTGTAATAGAGTTATTACAAAGCGGCTTGTAATAGAGTATTACAAGTTAGTGAGGGATTAAGAGGTTAATTCCTAGGTTGCATAGGTTGTAATCTAAAAGTTGCTCAGTAGTGAAGTTGAAATCCTACAAGGGTAGGTCGTGGTTTTTAATCCCATTGAGCTGGGAATTTTCCATGTAAAATTCCTCTTGTCATTTATTTACTGCTCTGTGTGTGTGTACTGTTGAACCTGATAGAGAACCTGGTTCTCTATAGAGTCTAGTGGACCCTTATATTTTATCAATTGGTATCATAGCAGGTTCTTTCTATCAGGTTAACACCTAGAAAGGATCCTCATGGCTGCTCCTCCAAACTTCGAAGAAGGCCAGTCTACTTACAGACCACCTAGGTTCAACGGAAAGTATTATGGATGGTGGAAAACTAGAATGCATGACTTCATCATGGATGAAAATTCTAATCTATGGGATGTTATATGTGATGGACCCTTTGTTCCTACAAAAAACCTTGCCGACCTACCAGTAGCCATTCCCAAGACAAAGAAAGAATTCAATGATGCAGATAGGAAGGCCATGGAAAAGAACTTTCGTGCTAAGAAAATTCTGGTGTGTGGTATTAGACCTGATGAATACAACAGGATATCAGCATGTCAGTCAGCCAAAGAAATCTGGGAAGCCCTTCAGACAGCTCACGAAGGAACAACACAGGTCAAGCAATCCAAAACCAACATGCTCACAACTGAATACGAGCTCTTCAAGATGCAAGACGATGAATCTGTCCAAGAAATGCATAACCTCTTCACCTCTATCATTAATGAGCACTTCTTTGGTGAAACTATTCCATGAAACAAGCTGGTTAGAAAGATCCTAAGTGCGCTGCCCAGTTCTTGGGAAAGCAAAGTGAATGCCGTTACAGAGGCGAAGGACTTGCAGGAGCTAACTATTGATAAGCTTGTTGGCAATCTAAAAACATATGAAATAAATGTGGGAAGCCAGGACATTTCATCAAGGATTTCCCTCTCCTAAAGCAGGATCAGTACAAGAACAACTCTGACAAAGCAGCCAAAAGGAACCTGGTTCCTGACAGACGCTTCAATAGAAAAAAACGTCGCTGACAATGTCGTGAGACAAGATCTTGCTGCATGGGGAGATTCATCAAGCGAATCTGCAGAAGATGATGAACCAGGTAACAACTCTATGACGGCAGTAGAAAGTGAAGCAACCTAGTACGATTCAATTTTTGCTTTGATGGCCCAGTCTGATGATGATGATGACGATGATGATGAGGTAAATTGTTTGGATGTTCAGAGAAATCTGAAATCTTATTCTCTTAAGAAACTCATGTCTTTGGAAAAATGTGCTAATCGACGCTTATCCCAGTCTTATAAATGACAGAGATCTCTTAACAGTTGAACTAGGAGAAGCAGAACAGTCTAGAGATGACCTAGTAATAGTTGTAGTTGATTTAAGAGAGTCAATTGAGAACCTGAAGAAAGAAAGAAATATCTTAGAAAAAAGGATTGAAAATGTAGAACAAGAAAGAGATGACATTTTAGTGGCAGTAATGGATTTGAAAGGAACTATTGGGAAACCTAAAATGGAGAGTAGGGCTGAAAATTATCAAAAAGGAAAGGAAGTTGCAAGCGAAGCACACATTAAGCTTGAAAGTGAGCTGAATTCAGTGAAGTTTAGTCTGTGTGCTGAGCTTGAGAAAAACAAACAACTTCATAAAGAAATAGGTAGAGTGAAGAGTGATCTTGAAAAATTACTCAAGTGGACCTGCTCCTCTAATGCTATCACTGCCATGCACACCAACAATGGGGGAAACAGACAGGGGATTGGGTTTCAAACGAAAAATATTCCTTACAACCCTCATAGAAAGTACGTTACTGTACTTGACAATTGGCTTTGCACCCACTGTGGTAATAATGGGCACCTTAGATTTCAGTCACATCAGAAAAACAAATCCTTTGCTGAAAAAGTAACTACTAGTAGAGAACCTGGTCCCTCTTTTAAAAAACGCTTAATGCCTGCATGGACCAAAAAATCCATAATTCACCCATTTCCTCATTACAAAGGACCCATATTAGTTTGGGTTCCTAAAAGCTAACTTCTAACTCTTCTTGTGCAGGAAACAGTTAAAGGGAGCAGCCTACAATGGTACATGGATAGTGGCTCCTCGAAGCACATGACTGGAACTACAATTGATTTTCTTTCACTTAAGGCCTTGCAAGGAGGGAGTGTATCCTTTGGAAATGGCAAAAAGGGATATATTCTGGGAGTCGGAAGGATTAGGAAGTTTCTTTCTCACTCCATCAAAAGTGTTTACTACGTGAACGGGTTGAATTGCTAAGCGTTTCCCAAATCTGTGACAAGGGAAACAAGGTGGAATTTGTGTCAAAGACCTGCACAGTCACAAACCTGGTGACTCGTGAGGTAGTGCTAGTTGCAAAAAGATACAAGAATATCTATGTAGCTGATTTTGAGGCGCTGAAGAATGGTGATCTAAGCTGCCTAAGCGATGTTGATAATGATGCTAAATTATGGCACAGGAGGCTAGGTCATGCAAGCTTCACGTTGTTAAACAAATTAGTCAGGAAGGACCTGGTTCGTGGTATGCCCAAGTCAAGCTTCAAGGATCACAAAGTGTGTGATGCATATGTAAAAGGGAAGCAAGTCAGATCCTCATTCAAGTCTAAAAAGGAAGTCAGCACCGCAAGGCCACTTGGTCTCCTTCACATGGATCTATGTGGACCTATGAGGGTGCCAAGCAGAGGAAGAAAGAAGTACATCTTTGTGATAGTTGATGACTATTCCAGATTCACCTGGACTTTGTTCCTCAGGACCAAGGATGAAATCTTTGAAGTGTTAGTTGATTTTGTCAAAAAGATCCAAGTGAAGATGAGTAATAAAGTAGCCTGCATCAGGTCTGATCATGGGATAGAGTTTGACAATGTCAAATTATGAGTTCTGCACTGAAAATGGCATCACTCACAATTTTTCAGCTCCAAGAACACCTCAACAAAATGGTGTTGTGGAGAGGAAGAATAGAACTCTTGAATACATGGAAAGAACAACGCTAATTGACAGTAGGATCGCAAAGTATTTCTGGGCAGAAGCTGTCAATACTGCGAGCTACTTGGTAAACCGGTGCATGATCAGATCCCTTCTGAACAAAACTCCATATGAACTGCTGAATGGAAGGAAGCCCAAGCTGACACATCTAAGAACTTTTGGGTGTAAATGCTTTGTTCATAACAATGGAAAGGAAGATCATGGGAAGTTTGATGCCAAAAGTGATGAAGGAATTTTTCTGGGATACTCATCTCAAAGCAAAGCTTACAAGGTTTACATCAAAAGGACTCAATGTGTTGAAGAAAGAATACATGTGATCTTTCATGAAGCTCACCTCTCCTGTGAGAAGGACAGACATGTTGATCAAGATGGAGAGCCCTTATCTGTGCCAGGTGAAGTAATTGACATGGCAAAAGAAAAGGCAGACATGATGAGCCATGTCAAGGAATCTAGTAAAGAAGATGCAAATACATCTCCATCAATTGGAGAGGAAGTTGATCCCCCGATTACTACAATTGAAGCTGAAAACAGAGTTGTTGATGCAGTCCAAGGAAGTGCACTCTGTGAAGTAAGAAGCACTCAAGAACCCCAGTCAAATATGCCTGGTTCCTGTACCAATGAGACTTAGGCACCAAATTGGAGATTCAAATGTTCACATCCTCTTGACAACATAATCACTCTTCTTGACTTAGGTGATCAAACCAGATCAAAAGCAAGAAACTCACTTGCCTTCTCACATTTTCTTTCCCAAATAGAGCCCAAAAATATAAAAGAAGCACTAAAAGATGCAGACTGGATCACAGCCATGCAAGAAGAGCTGCATCAATTTGAAAGGAACAAGGTATGGCACATGGTTCCTCGACCTGCTGATCGAACCATTACAGGAACCAGGTGGGTATTCAGGAACAAACTTGATGATTTTGGAAATACATCAAGAAACAAGGCAAGGCTTGTGGTTCAAGGCTACAATCAGGAAGAAGGGATTGATTATGATGAAACATTTACTCATGTAGCTCGAATGGAAGCCATTAGAATTCTGATTGCCTTTGCATCTCATATGGAGTTCACACTGTTCCAAATGGATGTCAAAAGTGCATTTCTAAATGGCTATCTGAAAGAAGAAGTCTATGTCAAGTAGCCTCCTGGTTTTGAGTGTCACGAGCACCCTGATCATGTGTTCAAACTAGATAAGGCCTTGTACGGGTTAAAACAGGCTCCCAGGGCTCGGTATGAAAGGTTGTCAAAATTCCATTTGGAAAATGGCTTTGCAAGAGGGAAGATGACAATACTCTTTTTCTAAAGAAACGATGGAGGAACCTACTCATTGTTTAGGTGTATGTTGATGATATCATCTTTGGAGCCACAGCTGTCTCTCTCTGTGAAGAATTTGCAAAACTCATGGGGAGTGAATTTGAGATGAGTATGATGGGAGAACTGAATTTCTTCCTAGGACTTCAAGTGAAACAATCTAAGAAGTCAACATTGATAAGTCGGCAAAAATACATCAAGGAGCTGCTGAAAAGGTTTGATATGGAAGTATCAAAAGTTATCGACACGCCCATTGCAACAGCCACTCGTCTAGACATGGATGAACCTAGTTCCCCTGTAAATTAGACCATGTATAGAGGGATCATAGGGTCACGATTGTATCTCACTGCAAGCAGACCAGACATTGTTTTTAGCACGGGTCTCTGTGCAAGGTTTCAATCCAATTCAAAGGAGTCTCATCTGAAGGCTGCCAACAGAATACTAAAATATATCAAAGGAACACAGCACCTGGTCCTCTATTATCCTTCAGGAGACAGCTTTGATCTTATTGGGTATGCTGACGCTGATTATCCAGGATATCTGGTGGATAGGAAAAGCACGTCTGGAATGGCACACTTCCTGGATTCCTGCTTAATCTCATAGGGTACAAGGAAGCAGAACTCTGTGGCACTTTCAACTGCAGAAGCTGAATATGTAGCAGCTACCTCTTGATGTGCTCAACTTCTGTGGATCAAGAAACAATTGGAAAATTTTGGAGTATTCTCAGACTGTGTGCCTCTCTTATGTGATAGTACTAGTGCACTCAACATGGCAAAAAATCCAGTTCAACATAAGAGGACCAAGCACATTGATGTACGTCATCACTTCCTTAGAGAATATGTTGAGAAAGGGCTTATATGCATGAACTTTTGCAGCACTAAAGATTAAATTGCAGATATATTTACCAAAGCCCTGAGCAGAGATCACTTCGAGCAAAATTGTCTGCATTAGGGTTGATAAAACCCAATTGAGAACCTGGTCCGTCAATGATTGGCTATGAAAGAAAGGTTCAGGTAAATTTCGCTAAACAGTGTTTTCTGGCAAAGTCTAACTCATCTCTATAACGTTAAAGGTAGACACGTTTGATGATTATAGAGCAAATAAGCAATTGAGGTTGTATACACTGGTAAAAAGGGCAAAGCTTACAGACAAGAGATCAGTCAGGGAACCTGGTTTTCCTAACATGGGTTAGTAGTTTCTCTGTACTCTCATACACAATTCTGAACAATCAAAACAAGTACCACATCATCAGCATGTCAATTTTTAGTTTTGTGTCTTTTGAACCCAAACGCCTCACCGGTTATTAATCGACCCATCTCCCTAAAACCTGCCGCCCTTTTTCTAACTGATCCCTCTGTCATCATAAATACATCTATCTCTGACACCTCACTTCACACATCAACGCTTCCAAACCTATTTCCTATTCTTTCTCTCTTCCGTTCACCAAATCTTCTCTCTTCTTCCCACCATGACTGAAGATCAAATGATCTCTAGTATTATCGAGTCCTCACCAATCAAAACACTAACGCCAGACTCTCCTTCTCACACTACTGATAACAAAAACCCTAGAACAGAGTCACCCTCACACTCCATCTCCTCTCTTACCCATTCGAGTTCCTACTCTCACAAGAGTCACCAAGCATCAACTCTCACAAGAGGTGTTACCTAGAGCTCCTCTCTTACCTAGCGAGAAAAGAGGAATGACACGAGTATCGTTGAGAATAAAGAAAATCAGAAAATCTCAAGTTCTCCTATAGAAGAAGAGCCAAAGATAGACCAGGTTGAGGGAAATAAAATCATCGACTCAACAAAGACTGCTCATGAACCCCTATCCTCAGGTACCTCTCCTACTTCTCCTGAGCTTCTCATGAATCTGCAAGAAAAGGAAGCAATCGAAAATATGTTGTCCATCGCCAATGAAGGGATTTTTATTGGAGGAAGTGAGGATGGTCTTAATACTCAGGGGAAGAATCTGAGCCTATTGGAGAGGATAATGAGCTTGTTCCTGTTGTAACTTCAACACAGGAAGGTGCTACTGGGGAACCTACTGGAAGACCTGATCCGCCTTCGGAGGATCCTACTCAGGAACCCCAGGTCAGTGCTGACTCTGCTCCCTCTCCTCATTTAGATGTTGAGCCTCTAAGAGTAACTATGCCTGATACAAGCCCTGTGTCTGAAAATCAAAAGGAGGATAGTGAAGAAGATTCTGATTACTTATCAATTGCCAGTTTTCCTAGGCATAGAGTAGCTGTTGGTGGAGAGCCCACTCCTAAGCAACCCACAACAAGGTTGCAAAAGAAGGAGGATCTTGAGTCTGCACTTAAGAACAGTCAGACTAAGTAAAGGAGAAGAAAATTAGTGAAAGATGGCAAAGTTGTAAATGAGAAGATAGTGCCGGTTGTGAGTGTGGATGAAGAAGAAGCGGAGGAACCTAGTACGTTTACTAGGAAGTTATCAAAAAAGCATGGTCTTCTCAAACCAAAGGGGGATCTTCTATTTCTACTAAACATTTGACTAGGTTTGTTGATGTTATTGCTACTGAGAATGTGGAGAAAGAATCAGGTGAAAAATCTATGAAGTCTGATAAAAAGGAGAAAGGTGTTCGCAAGACTGCTAAGAGAAAGGTTGATACTGACGAGGAACCTAGTTCCTTAAAGAAGGCCAAAGTTTATAAATCTGGGAAGTGCTGGGAAAGAAAGATTGAAAAGACAAAAGGTATTATGGGGGAGCACATTTGCCTCTGATGTCTTGGAGGAGGCTGGTATGAGACAGTTAGTTAAGATATATGATTTCCAAAAATGGACACACTTGTTCACAAGTGATGCTCCTAGCGTATATGAGGAGGAAGTTCAAAGTTTTTATGCCGACTTGTACAAGGTTGAAGATGGTCACATTTGTGCATTGGTGAATGGAGTTGATATGGTAATAGACTCTGCCTTGCTGGGATCACACACCAATGTGCCCACTAAAGGGATATCTAGTGTTCAGGGAACTTGTCTTCAGAACTTCAGAAATGCAATCTTGAAGGACAGAGCAGTTCAGTAGGGGGAACGGGTTCAGAAGAAGGTCCTCCTTCCTATTTACGAACTGCTGTTTGAGATGGTAAACAAAGTGTTGCTGCCTCAAGCTGAGCAAAGATCCCTCACCTCTCGTGCAGACATGTTCCTCATGGAAGCACTGGATGACTTTACTACCACCAATCTACTTGGGATCATGATAGAGCATGTGAATAAAGTGGAAGACTTTAAAGATGGTAATCATGGGCTTCCATATGGGTTCCTTCTTACCAAGGTCTTTGAGCACTTCAAGGTTCCTCTCGGACCAGTTAAATTGGGTGCCAAGAAGCAAACTTTTTCAAAAAGCACTCTTGAAGAATGTGAGTGCATAGAAAAATTTGGAGGGGTTGAAAGCACTTCTACTATTTCTCAGTTAATAAATGCTCAAAACAGTGCTACTACTGAGATAAGGAAATTGAAAGCAAGGAAATCCTTGACACTCAGATAAGTCAGCTGCAAGAGGCACCTGGTTCCAGTCACTCTCAAAGCAAAGAGGTTGTTCGCCTGACAAAGGAGAACGCTGAGCTCAGGAAACAAGTGGAGGACCTGAAAGAAAGACTGCTCAATGAGCAAATGTTAGAAAATGCTCAAACGGATTTAGTCCTCCAAACAATTTCCTCTGCTTCCAAACCTTCTCCTCCCAGTGCTTCTTAAATTCTATCCCATCAGTGTCCAGTCTCTCCATGTCAGTTCTTATGATGATAACTTGTGGTATTTTTGTGAATTGTTCTAATGTATGGATGTGGTAGTAACATTGACTATACTCCTGCTGTAAAATCCAAAACTATGTTACTGCAAGTTTTTCCCTTGTTGTTGTTTATACCGTGCTTTTATGTTCTGTTCTTAATCATGACTGTGTGCACATAAGTGGCATGAGTTAACTTAAAACTAGACTTCCTTCTTGCCTACCTATTTCTGATCATTTTATGATGCCAAAAGGGGGAAAATAATTGACTGATTAAGAGGGAATGCAGAGTTTCAGGGGGAACTTAAGGTCTTTCTGGTTCACAATCTGGTTCTTTGTGGCTCTTTCCAAGGTTTTCAATTATAAATTTGTCATCATCTAAAAGGGGGAAATTGATAGGTTGCAAGCACTTTGGTTATAAGTACCTTACTTTATGTTTCGATGATCTAAAAAACTTACTATACAGAACCAGATTAGGAACCTGCTACATATTTACAAGGCCTTAAGATCACAAGTTCCGGGTGGGGATCCAGCATGGGATATGATTCAACTCTTCAGAGTGGAAGGAACAGCTGAGGGAACAGGTCCCTACCAGTTCCCGGGGTGACTGTACGAAGTCAACTTTCCAGTTGAAAAGTTGCTGCATGCACATGCTACAGTGCAGGAACAGTGTTGTAGTCAACTTTCCAGGGAAGACTTTTTTGCTACCTTGCTTACATCATTGTAAGTGATGTCATACATGTATATATACATTTAAGGGAGGTAAAACTCAGTCACTTGAACTTTTCAGAAGCTCATTCACATGACTATCTAGCATGAAAGTTTCAAGTGCTTCAAGAACAAAGAACAAAACAACTACGGACCAGTTCCCACATAGAGTTATTGTATGTCCTTAGTGGAGTTGTAACTTTGTAATAGTTCTTCAATTCAAATTCTTACCTAGCTTGTTTAGAAGCATTATCTAGGAAGCTCTTTGTAAACCTTAAACCTGTGTGTTTGAGTTTTGGCTAGAGTTAGTCATGTTGTAAAGTCCTTATAATAGAGTTATTATAAAGTGGCTTGTAATAGAGTATTACAAGTTAGTGAGAGATTATGAGGTTAATTCCTAGGTTGCATAGGTTGTAATCTAAAAGTTTCTCAGTAGTGAAGTTGAAATCCTACAAGGATAGGTCGTGGTTTTTAATCTCGTTGAGCTAGGAATTTTCCACGTAAAATTCCTCTTCTCATTTATTTACTGCTTTGTGTGTGTATTGTCGAACCTGATAAAGAACCTGGTTCTCTATAGAGTTTGGTGGACCCTTATATTCTATCAACTATGGATATGTCCGTCAGTTCTAAATCCAGAAGGACCTACTATCGATCAGTCCATCAGTTCTAAATCCAGAAGGACCTACTATCGATCCTGTTCTTTTTTACTCGAAGAGAAAGAAGGAAGAGAGAGAGAAAGAACATAATTGGCATATTTCATGCCTCAATGGTAGATATCAATAAATACCTATTTTTCTATAAAATAGAAAAGGTAGCTATAAGTAATAATATTTTGAAATTATTTTGGTTTATAGTAAATAGGGTGTAATAATTTGCTATAGGAGGTAAAAAAAGAGAATTTTCATAAACCACTATAGTTTAGAGACTAATAACTATAATTTGCCTAACTATCGTTCGTAACTATTGTTTAATTATTACAAACTTGTAAAACTTGATACAACTAAAACAAAACACAAATATACAGAAAGCAAGCGCTCTAACCAACTAAGCTATGAGAGCTAGTTGCTCTCTTGTTTCAATTCAAAACAATTAATCTCTTATTTCATGGATTTGCTATAAAATCCAAATACAACAACGAATAATAAATGTGCTGAAAGTATAGTTACGAATGATAAATATAGTGTAAATGTTTGCTGAAAGTATAGTTACGAATGATAAATACAGTGTAAATGTTTGATGTATCGCGTAATTTTTCCTTTTCAATATTGAATAGGAAATGTTATATTTTCGTGTTATTTTATGTATTTTAGTTTGCTTGGATGAAATTTTAACTATTAAATTTTGTGATCTTAAAATCAAAGGTATAAATAAATATTAGAAATTTGCTTTAAATCTTGTGATCTTAAAATATCTCATATTGTATACGGTCAAAATCAGAGACCTCTGATTTCTAGGCTCGAGGGTGTGTCTCGAGCCCGAGTTTGGGCAAGGTCGAGTTCGAGACCGATGGATCAAACCCGAGCCTGAAGGTAGGACGCAATGACCAATGATCAAAGTACAATGGGCGCCGAAGCTGAGTACGCTCGACCCCGAAATAGTACCGTTATTGACTTGTAGTAGAATGGGCTAGATTCCTACCACGTCCCCAAAATCATGGCGCAAATCCTGAAATAGGATTGTACTATTCCGTACTAGGCGGTTAGACAGTTGTACCAAGAATATTCCTTACTGTAAATAGGAATATACCTTATTTAGGGTTTTCCTATTATATAAAGGGGACCCCAATCATTTGTAACATCATATAATCATTGAGAAAAGAATATACTCTCTACTTTTTGCCTACTGTTCATCAGAATCGTCCTTTAGCTCTACTGTTCTTACTTTACTTTTCTTGCTTAATTATTCTTATTGTCCTAAACCCACCTCGAGGTCACTAAGCTCGAGATCACTGCTGCTGAGTTACATTGGTTTGATTCACTTACTTCTTTCACTTCTATTTCATATTTCTTGATTATTAATTGGTATTGAATTTAATCACATTTCTTTAAAACCACAAATCAAATCTAAATGTTACTCGTATTTTCGAGGTAAACAGTTTGGCGCCCAACATGGGGCTAAAGCTAATAGTGATTGTTCTTTACTGATTCTCATTACACACGTTATTTTTACACTTTTTCTTGTCAAGAATTTTTTATTCTCAGGCTGAAACATGTCTAGCTCACAAAATGCACATGTTCATGACAACGAAGGTCATGGTGAAAACAACAATATAGGGGTCGGTGTACCACCAGTAAACCCTGGGGAAGTGCCAAACATGGCACCAGTTGATGTCAGTTCACACATTGCTCTAACGCCAACTTAGGCACAGACCCCGAAGGGTGTGTACTTAGGGAAGCCTGACCAGGGGATCAAGGAACACTAGGAATAGAAGATGGGGCAGTCAGCCTCCAAGTGATATTCGAGATGCTACAGGCTCAGCAAATCGTCATTGCTCAACTTCAGAGTCAGAATAAAACTCCAAATACTGCCGAACCAGTAAACTCTCGACGTACTGAACCTGCGCTAGAAAGACCAGATGAAAGCGGCTCGAGGACTGACCCCACAATTATGAAGATGCTCGAAGAGCTCACTAAGAGGATCGAGTCCGGAAAAAAGAAAATTGAAGACAATGATAAGAAGGTGGAGACATATAACTCCCGTGTAGACCAGATACCGGGGGCACGTCTAGTTTTGAAAGGTTTAGATGCCAAAAAGTTCATACAAAAGAAATTCCCTCAAAGCGCGGCTCTGATGCCCATTCCCAAAAAGATTCGCATGCCCGATATACCCAAATATAATGGAACAACCGACTCCAACGAGCATATTACTTCATATACTTGCGGAATCAAAGGGAATGATTTGAATGACAATGAGATCGAATCAGTCTTGCTGAAAAAGTTTGGAGAAATGTTGTCGAAAGGAGCCATGATTTGGTATCACAACTTACCTCCTAACTCTGTTGACTTATTTTCTATATTAGCAGACGCCTTCATGAAAGCACACGTCGGGTCCATAAAGGTGGCCACGAGAAAAACGGACGTCTTCAAGATAAAACAAAGGATTAACGAGATGTTGAGGGAGTTCGTGTCCAGGTTTCAGAAGGAAAGAATGGAATTACCACCAGTCTCGGATGACTGGGCAGTACAAGCTTTTATGCAAGGTTTGAATGAAAGGAGCTCGATTGCATCTCGACAATTAAAGAAAAACTAGATCGAGTATCCAGCTGTGACATGGTCAGATGTGCACAACTGATATCAGTCAAAAATCAGGGTCGAAGACTACCAGTTGGGAGCCCCCTCGGGTTCAGTTCATCCTAACAGGTTCGCGGCCAAGCCCCCGAGGGATACTAATAGGGAATCGAGATCGAACAGGGAATGGTATCAATCGTACATCGATCGAAGGAACAACAGTTTAGGTCGGAGCGCTCCTCAAAACGATCAGAGAGACTATCGAGGCCAAAGTTCTCGGGGACTCATGAGTAAAAATGGATTCGATAAGCATATCGATTCCGCAAAGGCACATCGATTATCGGAGTACAACTTCAGCATAGATGCATCAGGGATTGTGTCAGCTATTGGGAGAATTAAGGACACCAAGTGGCCCAGGCCTATACAGACCGATCCTTCTCAAAGGAATCCGAACTTGATGTGCAAGTATCATGGCACACATGGCCATAGTACAGAAGATTGCAAGCAGCTAAGGGAAGAAGTGGCTCGATTATTCAATGAGGGTCACCTTCGGGAATTCCTCAGTGATCGAGCCAAAAACCACTTTAGGGAGAGAGATGCAAGGAAAATGAGCAAGAAGAACCACAACATGTAATCCACATGATCATTGGCGGAGTCGATGTCCCTCAATGACCTGTGTTCAAACGCACCAAGGTATCAATCACCAGAGAAAAATGGACTCGAAGTTATGTGCCCGAGGACGCCTTATCATTATGTGATGAGGAAGCAGAAGGCATGTCACAGCCTCACAACGATGCCCTGGTAATCTCTGTCCTTTTAAATAAAATTCAAGTTAAATGTGTTTTAGTAGATCCGGGTAGCTTATTGAACATAATTAGATCAAGGGTCGTGGAACAACTCGGCCTACAAGATCAGATTGTTCCTGCATCCCGGGTCCTAAATGGCTTCAACATGGCAAGTGAAATAACAAATGGAGAGATCATCTTGCCAGTAAACGAAGCCGGGACCATACAAGACACTAAATTCCATGTCATCGAAGGCGACATGAGGTATAATGCACTCCTCGGGAGACCATGGATACACAACATGAGGGCAGTGCCTTCAACTCTTCACCAGATGATGAAGTTCCCAACAGAGGAAGGAGTGAAAACGGTCTACGGAGAGAAACATACTGCAAAAGAGATGTTTGCAATCGAGGAAGCGGTGTCGATACTAGAGGCTTTGACCTCAGAAAAATCGAGCACCAAAGGTAAGTAGGTGGCTAAATAGCAATCACAGCCCCTAGCCTCGATGGAGTCGGAACAACAGGTAATCGAAGACGAAGAAGAGGACTTCCTTACTCCTCGAACGTCATTCCCGAAGAGTCCGATGCAACAAAGTCATCTGTCGAGGAATTGGAGCAGGTCATACTTATCGAATACTTGCCCGAGAGAAAGGTATACCTGGGAACGGGATTGACCCCGTACTCAGGAAAAAACTCATTCAAATTCTTATTGATAATATGGATTGCTTTGCTTGGTCCCATTTAGATATGACAGGAATTCCACCGGAAGTCACCACACATCGGCTAAGCAGCGACCCCAAGTTCAAACCGGTGAACAAAAAAGGAGGCCTCAGTCCGAGGTAAAACATGTTTTCATAAAAGACGAGGTAACCAAACTTCTTAAAATAGGATCCATTCGGGAGTTAAATTACCCCAAATAGTTAGCCAACGTAGTTGTAGTTCCTAATAAAGGAAACAAGCTTAGAATGTGTTTAGACCATAAGGACATGAACAAGGCATGTCCGAAAGATTCATTCCCATTTGCCAAACATCGATCGTATGATCAATGCCACGGCTGGCCACGAGACCCTAACTTTTCTCGATGCATACTCTGGGTACAATCAAATTCAGACGAACCCGGAGGACAAGGAAAAGACTTCTTTTATTACTAAGTGTGGAACTTATTGTTACAACGTAATACCCTTCGGGCTAAAAAATGCAGGAGCTACATACCAACGCCTAGTCAACAAAATGTTCGAAGAACAAATAGGTAAAATAATGGAAGTTTATATTGATGATATGTTGGTTAAGTCCCTGCGCGCAGAGGACCATTTAGCTCATTTGCAGGAAACATTCAAAATCTTGAGGAAATACAACATGAAGCTTATCCTGGAGAAGTGTGCCTTCGAAGTTGGCTCGGGTAAGTTCCTCGGCTTCATGGTGTCGAATCGGGGTATCGAGATTAACCCCGATAAGATCAAAGCCATCAAGGATATCACGATCGTGGATAGCGTGAAGGTCGTGCAAAGGCTAACAGCACGAATAGCTGCTTTGGGTCAGTTCATTTCGAGGTCGTCAGATCGAAGTCACCGTTTCTTTTCCTTGCTCAAAAAGAAAAAGGATTTTGCATGGACCCCGGAATGCCAACGAGCCCTGGAGGAACTAAAGCGATACTTATCGAACCCGCCTTTGCTTCATACCCCGAAGGTAGACGAAAAACTTTACCTATATTTGGCTGTGTCAGAGATAGCGGTAAGTGGGGTACTAGTTCGAGAAGAGCAAGGTACGCAATTTCCTGTTTATTACGTAAGACGGACCCTAGGAGATGCTGAAACTAGGTACCCTTACTTAGAAAAATTAGCACTCACATTAATAAGCGCATCTCGAAAGCTAAAACCATATGTATTGACCAAATGGGCCGTCGAACTTAGTGGGTACGATATCGAATATCAACCCCGAACGGCCATCAAGTCTCAAATCCTAGCTGACTTCGTGGCTGATTTTACGCCAACCCTCGTACCCGAAGTGGAAAAAGTACTCCTGATAAGTTCGGGTACATCATCAGGGGTATGGACCCTTTTTACAGACGGTTCCTTGAATGTGAAAGGTTTCGGGCTTGGCATTGTCTAGAAGCCACCCACGGGTGATACCATTAGGCAATCTATCAAAACTTCTAGATTGACTAACAATGAGGCCGAGTATGAGGCCATGATTGCAGGTCTCGAGCCAGCTAAGAGCTTGGAAGCGGAGGGCATCAAGGCCAAATGCGACTCCCTATTAGTGGTAAACCAATTAAACAAGAGTTTCGAGGTTCGAGAAGATAGAATGCAAAGATACTTGGATAAACTACAGGTAGCATTGCATCGCTTCAGGGAATGGACCCTCGATCATGTGCCTCGAGAGCAAAATAGTGAAGACGATGCACTTGCTAATTTGGGATCCTCGGTCAATGAAGATGATATCGTCCCGGAAACTGTCATCCAGCTATTGAGGTCTATGGTTGAAGAGGGTCATGCTGAGATAAATTTAACAAGTTTGACTTGGGACTGGAGGAAGTACATCAACTATTTGAGAAATGGAAAGCTCCCATCAGATCACAAAGAATCGAGGGCTCTACGAACCAAAGCTCCTAGGTTCGCCCTAAATGGGGATGGAACATTATACTGGAGAACATTCGATGGGCCACTAGCGGTATGTTTAAGGCCGGGGGACACCGATTATATTCTACGAGAAATCCACGAAGGCACTTGCGAGAATCACTCCGGCGTCGAGTCCTCGATTCGCAAAATCATCAGAGCAGGATATTACTGGGACAGTATGGAAGATACTAAGGAATTTGTCAAAAAATGTGATAAGTACCAACGATTTGCACCGATGATCCATCAGCCCGGGGAACAACTCCATTCGGTCTTTTCCCCGTGGCCTTTCATGAAACGGGGAATGGACATAGTCGAACCCTGCCAACGGCCCCAGGTAAAGCTAAGTTTATTTTATTTATGACTGATTATTTTTCTAAGTGGGTGGAAGCACAGCCTTCGAGAAGGTCCGAGAAAAAAAGTTATTGACTTCATCTGGGACCACGTCATATGTTGATTCGGGATACCTGTCGAGATTGTGTGTGATAATGGAAAACAATTCATCGGCAGCAAGGTGACGGAGTTCCTCGAAGCACATAAAATAAAGAGGATATTATCGACACCGTACCACCCAACTGGAAATGGACAAGTGTCACGACCCCCAGTTCACCCTCCATGAACATGTCGTGATGGCACCTAGTTCCTACAACTAGGTAAGCCTAACAGTGCGGAATAACAAATTAACATTTGCGAAATAATAAATTAAAACTGAACATACGGAAATAACAACTATATATAAGGCCACTCAGCCTATACAACTCAAAATATGTAGAAGTCTACAACTAAATCCCAAAACCCGGAAGCTCACGGGAAACACAGGCTAATAGAATGTAGTAAACTGCTCTACACCAGAATGTCTAAACAACATGAAAGGAAAGAAAAGGAACCATCTGCTAAAGCCGGAATAGAGTAGAGACTCCCGGTCTGTGAACGCAGCAGATATACCTCAAGTCTTAGCTAGGACTCTCCACCACGAGGATGATACGTCTGGGAGGAAGTACCTAGATCTGCACATGAAAAACATGCGCAGGAAGGGCATGAGTACACCACAGCGGTACTCAGTAAGAGCCAAGCCTAACCTCGGTTGGGTAGTGACGAGGAAGGTCAGGGCCCTACTGAGGTAACATAATAAATAATGAGATAACAGAAATAGTTTAAATAAAGTCTACAGCGAGAATCTAAACCAGGTAAATAAGGAAGAACAGTAATAGAAAGCAAAGGTAACAATACACGGAAAACTGCCCTCACAAGGAATAGTAGCCGGGGGATCTCTTGGTATCCCGAGGATCTCTTGGTATCCTCATCATCAACACTGGGGATCTCTCGGTATCCCGAGGATCTCTTAGTATCCTCAATAAGTAAGTCGGGGATCTCTTAGTATCCCGAGGATCTCTTGGTATCCTCAATAAGTAAACCGGGGATCTCTTGGTATCCCAATATATATATATATAGAAACACATGTGCCAGGGATCTCTTGGTATCCCGCACCCTCAGTCCAGAATATCTCAAGTACAGAGGGATCTCCCGGGAAGCCGTCCCGTAGTCCCAAATTAAACACACAACAACAACTATTCCTAAATCTCGGAACAATGCTAAAAATCAGGACAAGAAGTAGTAAATTATAGCCTAACATGCTTCACAGAGTACAAATAGCACAGTTAAAGCAAATAAGCAGGTAAGCCAGCTAAACATGAGTCTCTAAGCTAGCACAGGTACAAACTTACAGTGAAAATGAACAAGTAAATAAGAAAGCTCAATTTAAATAGTTCAAGTAGAAACGGATTTACAACAATTAGCTCAAGTACGCGCTTGTCACCTCACGTACGGGGCATTCAAATATTCAAGATCATATCCTAAGGGAAAAAGGTCCCCAACACAAAGTTAGACAAGCCACTTACCTCGAACCGGCTCAATATCAACTAGAAATCACGCTCTTGCCACGAGTATCCGACTCCAAATGGCTCAAATCTATTAAATTCAATTACACATTGTAAATAACATCGCAAACACCTGGTTTTGCTAATAAATTCAAAGCTACGGCGTAAAATTAGGTGAAATGACCAAAATGCCCTCCAGGCTAACGCCCCGGAATCGAATAATTTTCACATTTTCAGAACCCTCGTACTCTCACGAGTCTAACCATATAAAAATCTCCCAAATCGAAGGTCAAATGCTCACTCAAAACTCCATAATTTAGCCAATGAAGTTTTACCCCAAATTATCCAATTTTGATCCTAAATTCGAATTCCAATGATACATTTAACTATATAATGATGAAATATAACTAGAAGGGCCAAAGAAACGTTACCCAGTGGTCTTCTCTTCAAAACCCACTCAAAATCGCCTTACCCGAGTTCTCAATTTGATTTTTGTAACTTATGAACTCAAACCCTCGAAATTTCTATTTCTGCCCAGGGATTTCCGCTTCTGCGGACAAGGGACCGCATCTGCGGTCCCGCTTATGCGGAACAAATGCCGCTTCTGCGGCTATTAACTAAAATCCAGGGGTTCCGCTTCTGCGGTCTTAAACCGCACCTGCGGTAGCCGCTTCTGCGAAATACTTACCGCTTCTGCGGTTTCTCACCAATGACCCAGGGCCGCATCTGCGACTTATACCTCGCAGGTGCGTAACCGCTTCTGCGAAAACTGAAGGGAGCCTAAATTCCGCTCCTGCGATGGGATGGCCGCTTATGCGGCTCCGCTTCTGCAGTTCCCAAGCCGCAGAAGCGAAAATACCAGAAGAGAGAAAAAACCAGCTGCTGCAACACTTCAAAAATTCTTCCGTTAACCACCCGAAATCATCTCGAGGCCCCCGGGACCTCAACCAAAAGCACCAATACCACCTAATACCTTATTCAAACTTGCACCAATCCTTAAAACACCTAAAACAACAACGGAAACCCGATTAAATCAAAGATTCAAGCCTAAGAACTACAAGTTTCCTCCAAATACGCTTTCGATCAAAAACCTAACCAAAACACGTCCGAATGACCTGAAATTTTGCACACACATCCCAAATGACATGACGGAGCTACTGCAACTTCCGGAATTCCAACCCGACCCTCGGATCAAAAACTCACTATCGGACCGGAACTTCAAAAATTCAAACTTTGGCATTTCAAGCCTAAATGAGCTACGCGCCTCCAAAATACATTCCGAACATGCTCCCAACCCCGAAATCACCTAACGGAGCTAACGGGACCATCGGATTCCGATTCCGAGGTCGTCCTCACACTGTTCTAATTATGGACCATTTTTCAACACTTAAGCTCTCATTTAGGGACTAAGTGTCCCAAAACTCTCCAAAACTTAACACCGAACGTCCCGGCATACCAAAATACCAAAAATGAACGTAGGGGAAGCAGTAAATGGGGAATTGGGGCGTAAATTCCAAAAACAACCGGCCGGGTCGTTACATCCTCCTACACTTAAACATTCGTTCGTCCTCGAACGAGCATAGAGAACATACCTGAGGTAAAGAAAAGATGGGGGTACTGGCTGCGCATATCCTGCTCGGTCTCCCAAGTCGCCTCCTCGGTCGGCTGACCCCGCCACTGAACCTTCACTGAAGCGATGTTCTTTGACCTCAACTTCCTGATCTGACTGTCCAAAATAGCCACTGGCTCCTCAACATAGGATAGATCCTTGTCCAGCTGGACTGAAGTGAAATCCAACACATGCGACGGATCCCCGTGATATCTCCGGAGCATCGAAACATGAAATACCGGATGAACTCCGGCCAAACTGGGAGGTAAGGCAAGCTCATAGGCAACCTCCCCAACTCGCCTCAAGATCTCAAGGGCCAATAAACCTCGGACTCAACTTTCCTTTCTTCCCAAACCGCATGACGCCCTTCATAGGCGAGACCCGAAGCAGAACCCGCTCACCAACCATATATGAAACATCACGGACCTTCCTGTTCGCGTAACTCTTCTGCCTGGACTGCACTGTACGGAGTCTATCCCGAATCACCTTAACCTTCTCCAATGCATCCTGAACCATCTCTGTGCCCAATAGCCTGGCCTCGCCCGGCTCAAACCAACCCACCGGAGATCTGCACCTCCTACCATATAAAGCCTCATACGGCACCATCTGAATGCTGGACTGATAGCTGTTATTGTAAGCAAACTCCACCAGTGGCAAGTAATGATCCCAAGACCATCCGAACTCAATCACACACGCACGGAGCATATCCTCAAGAATCTGAATAGTGCGCTCGGACTGCCCGTCCGTCTGGGGTGAAATGCTGTGCTCAACTCCACCTGAGTGCCTAACTCCTGCTGCACGGCTCTCCAGAACCGCGATGTAAACTGAGTACCTCTGTCTGAAATGATAGAAATTGGAATACCATGCAAACGGACGATCTCCCTGATATAAATCTCCGCCAACCGCTCCGATGAATAAATGGTACACACAGGAATGAAATGAGCGGACTGGGTCAGCCGGTCCACAATAACCCAAATGGAATCAAACTTCTTCAAGGTCCGTGGAAGTACAGATACAAAATCCATGGTGATGCGCTCCTATTTCCACTCCGGAATCTCTATCTGCTGGAGCAACCCACCCGGGCGCTGGTGCTCATACTTCACCTGCTGGCAGTTGAGGCATCTAGACACATAACCAACTATATCCTTCTTCATCCGCCTCCACCAGTAGTGTTGCCTCAGGTCCTGATACATCTTCGCGGCACCTGGATGGATGGAATACCGCGAACTATGGGCCTCTACTAGAATCATCTCTCGAAGGCCATCAACATTGGGCACACAAATCCGGCCCTGCATCCTCAATACTCCATCATCTCCAATGGTCACATCCCTGGCATCACCACGCTGAACCTTGTCCCGAAGGACAAGCAAATGAGGGTCATCATACTGCCGCTCCCTGATACGATCAACTAAGGAGGACCGGGAAACCACACAAGCTAGAACTCGACTGGGCTTTGAAAGATCCAATCTCACGAACTGGATGGCTAAGGCCTGAACATCCATCGCCATAGGCCTCTCTGAAGCTGGTAAATATGCCAAACTCCCCAAACTCTCCGCCCGGCGACTCAAGGCATCCGCCACCACATTGGCCTTGCCCGGGTAATATAGGATAGTGATGTCATAATCCTTCAGTAGCTCTAACCAACTCCTCTGACGCATATTGAGATCCTTTTTCTTGAGCAAGTGCTGTAAACTCCGATGATCAATATAGATCTCGCAAGGCACTCCATATAAATAATGACGCCAGATCTTCAAGGCATGAACAATGGCAGCTAACTCAAGGTCGTCGACAGGGTAATTGTTTTCATGTATCTTCAACTACCTAGACGCGTAGGCAATCACCCTACCGTCCTGCATCAACACTGCTCCAAGGCCAACTCTCGAGGCGTCACAATAGACAGTATAATACCCCGAACCGGTAGGCAACATCAAGATTGGGGCTGTAGTCAAAGCTGTCTTGAGCTTCTGAAAGCTCGCCTCACACTCCTCTGTCCACTGAAATGGGGCACCCTTCTGGGTCAATCTAGTCATAGGGGCAGCAATCGATGAAAATCCCTCCACGAAACGACGGTAGTAACCCGCCAAGCCAAGGAAACTGCGAATCTCTGTAGCTGAGGACGGCCTGGGCCAACTCTGCACGGCCTCTACCTTCCTTGGATCCACCCGAATACCCTCACTAGAAATCACATGGCCTAAGAATGCCATAGAACTCAGCCAAAACTCACATTTTGAGAACTTTGCATATAACTTTTTCTCCCTCAAGGTCTGTAGCACGGTCCTCAGATGCTGATCATGATCTTCCCGACTCCGGGAATACACCAGAATATCATCAATAAAAACAATCACGAACGAGTCAAGATATGGCCTGAACACACTGTGCATCAAATGCATGAAAGTTGCAGGGGCATTGGTCAGCCCAAATGACATGACAAGGAACTCGTAATGGCCATATCGAGTCCTGAAGGCAGTCTTCGGGATATCTGGCTCCCGAATCTTCAATTGATGGTAACCTAAGCGCAAGTCAATCTTAAAAAACACCTGTGCGTCCTGAAGCTGGTCAAACAGATCATCAATACGAGGCAAAGGATAACGGTTCTTCACTGTAACCTTGTTCAACTGGCGGTAGTCAATACACATGCGCATAGAACCATCCTTTTTCTTCATAAACAAAATAGGAGCACCCCACGGTGAAACACTGGGTAGAATAAAACCCTTACCAAGCAATTCCTGCAACTGATCCTTCAACTCCTTCAACTCAGGAGGAGCCATACGATACGGAGGAATGGAAATGGGCTGAGTGCCCGGCAACAGATCAATGCCAAAATCAATGTCTCTATCAGGAGGCATGCCCGGAAGATCAGCTGGAAATACATCGGGATAATCCCGTACCACTGGAACAGAATCAACAGAAGGGGTATCAACACTAACATCCCTCACATAAGCCAAATACGCGGCACACCCCTTCTCAACCATGCGCTGAGCTTTAAGAAAAGAGATAACTCTACTGGGAGTGTGATCTAAAGTACCACTCCACTCAACACGCGGGATACCTGGCATAGCCAGCGTCACGATCTTGGCGTGACAATCAAGAATAGCAAAATGGGGCGACAACCAGTCCATGCCCAGAATAATGTCAAAAATCCACCATACCGAGTAACAATAAATCTGCTCTGATCTCAAAACCACGAATAGTAACCAAACATGACCGATAAACGCGGTCTACAACAAGAGAATCTCCCACAGGAGTAGAAACATAAACAGGGGCACTCAAAGAATCCCGAGGCACACCCAAATGCGGAGAAAAGTAAGAAGACACATAAGAGTAAGTAGAGCCCGGATCGAATAGAACCGATGCCTCTCTGTGACAAACCAATATAATACCTATAATGACGGAGTCGGAGGCAACAACCTCAGTGCGAGCAGGAATACAATAATATCTGGCCCGGCCCCTCTCGCGAGGGCGACCTCTATCTCCCCGACCTCCGCCCCTAGCCGGCTGGGCAGGTGGGGTAGCAGCTGGAGCTGTGACCATGGCCTGAGAACCCTGAGGAGCATGTTGTGGCTGAGAAGTCTGTGGGGGCACGCTCCTCCCAAGTCTGGGGCAATCCCTCACCAAGTGACGTGTATCACCACACTCGTAACAAGCTCTGGGAGGACGCGGTGCCTGTGACTGACTAGGGCCAGGTCTGCTGGACTGACCTCTGGAAGCACCCCGCGTGGGAGGCGCGCTAGAAACTGGAGGTGCATAATAAGGCTCTTGAGGTGTAGGTGGAGCTGGAGTACTGCCGGCTGCTGGAAGAGCTGAATGTACAGGGCGACCCGAATAACCTCTTCCATAACGACCTGCTGATAGGGTACGGGCACCAGAGTAGTGACCCGACTCTCGAGACCTTTTAGCCTCCCTCTCTTCTCGCTCCCTGGCGAGCATCCCTTAATCCGTCCTAGCAATGCTCAC